>NW_015644640.1:42041-42769 GCF_001515625.1 Sinocyclocheilus rhinocerous | reverse complement strand
TATTAATTTAGACATGTATTAAATGTATTAAAGGAGTAATGGAATGTAATTACAGTATATTTGTAATTAAGCTATAGCGTTTGTGCATTTATACTAAATGTATTTAGACTACTGTTTTTCATACAAATAGGCTACCTAGGAACCATATAGCTGCATTTTTACCACAGTATTGAGGTGCTATATGTGTGGTTTTAACTCTGGTTGTCATGATGTAAATGTATGCTACTATGGAAGAACAATGGTTAATTTGAATAAAACTCGAACAGTCCGAAAAATTAAATTTCACCATAAAAAATGAGGTTGTTACTATTTTTACAGATATTACTGATTTTGATAATGAACATAAATTTACATCTGCATCCTAACTTAAGCTACTATTAAATATGTATTTCTAAGAGACAAAATTTTTTATATTATTATTAATATTATCAGGCAACACAAACCTGTTTCTTGTTTTGAAACAATATTACTCATTAGAATGTGCAGAACTAAGAAATACTTTTTCTATTAAGATATTTATTTTGTTAAGGAAAAATGACTGGAAAAGTAAAGAATTCAAAAATGTGAAGTGTTTGTCATGTTCTGACCATAAAGAATAGTTGAAAACAGGGGTCTCCAACCTTTTTTATACAACGGACCAGTTACGTTTGGAAAATATTCTCGCGGACCGGCTGGGGTGGTATATAGCCTTAGCCTAATATATATATATATATATATATATATATATA
>NW_015644640.1:27805-32689 GCF_001515625.1 Sinocyclocheilus rhinocerous | reverse complement strand
TGAAAATTTACGGGTGTGAGTTCGGTTACAGAATGCGGTTGTCACGCCCATAAATAACTGAACTGTGTGTGAACGTAACCGTATTAAGGACTCAAAAACAGGACTGACAACCGTATTCTGCTGATGTGTGAACGTGGCCTTACAGATATTACTGATTTTGATAATGAACATAAATTTACATCTGCATCCTAACTTAAGCTACTATTAAATATGTATTTCTAAGAGACAAAATTTTTTATATTATTATTAATATTATCAGGCAACACAAACCTGTTTCTTGTTTTGAAACAATATTACTCATTAGAATGTGCAGAACTAAGAAATACTTTTTCTATTAAGATATTTATTTTGTTAAGGAAAAATGACTGGAAAAGTAAAGAATTCAAAAATGTGAAGTGTTTGTCATGTTCTGACCATAAAGAATAGTTGAAAACAGGGGTCTCCAACCTTTTTTATACAACGGACCAGTTACGTTTGGAAAATATTCTCGCGGACCGGCTGGGGTGGTATAATCATTGTTCGGTACATATTATTCGGCCTTTTCGCTTATTTGGCCGAACACCGAAAGAGATTTTTTTGCTATTTCCGGCTGAATAATTTCGGTTGCCGAATATTCAGTGCATCCCTAATATTAGGCTATTATATAGTATTATAATAGCATTATATAGTGGTTCAACGAATTATATTTTTTGAGTCACAGATCGGACTATTTTTTTCAGATAAGAAAAAAAATATTTAAAGCACAGAGAATGACAATGCCGTGATGGGTTTTTGACATAGGCTAATTTTATGTGTAGGCCTATGTATATGCAACTCGGTATTTCCGCGCTGTCTGAAACACGTCTCTATGCTTGTGCACGCTTTGTGTGCGAGCACAGCGCGTGAGTAACGAATTGAGCTCTCTTTCGTTTCTTCTTCTTGTGGTTTAAAATTGCTTGTACGTGTAAATTGGCAAATTAATCTGCGAATCACGTGCGTGCCGAACGGTAGGGTCTCATCCATACCTATTACGGATCAACTGTGATCCGTTTAACTCCTAATATGTGACAGATCAGAGCAATCTTTCATTTACTTAGCCTATTTAACATGAAATTGTCAAATTTCTACTCCATATCAATCGCATACAATGAAAATACAGAATAATTAGAACAATCATTAACATAAATAAATAACAGTGTGTCATATCTATACACATTTTTCCCAGAACGTTCTTGCGACCCGGTAGCAATTCTTCCACGGCCGGTAGTGGGTCGCGACCCGGTGGTTGGGGACCTCTGATTTAAAGGATAAATATCATGTTGAAAAATGCTTGCAAACTTTTGTGTTCATATGATGTTGTTTTTGGCTTTTTGACACTTTTGAATTTAGTGCTCATTAACTGTTCACTTTTGGTTTAACAGGTCATGGTGCCAAAACCTCAACACCCAAATAAAAATAGTCATGCAGCTGACAGTGAAGGTAATTTATCATGTAAATGAATATCTAATTTCCTATTAAGTAGACAAATGGGCCACCTCTACAGATTTTCAGCAGGGTAAGAGCAAAGCATTTTTAAAATGTAAATGTTTATTCTCATGTTCAAACATACAGTAATCATGTAAGGTGCAGCATGTTTTAAAAAATTGCTCAACCAAAATTAAAATATTGTCATTATTTACTTACCATCATTTCAAAGCTAAATTATTACGGTGGAATTTTTTCTTTGATTCTTTAATAGAAATTTCAGAAGAACAGCATTTACTTGAAATAGAAATCTTTTGTAACATTATAAATGTCTGTCATTTTTTATATATATAAAACAGATTTTGAATGGTAGTATGTGTTTTTCAGCCAAACTATTAGAAGCCAAATTGTTTAACACCCTTAAGTTGACTTTAAAACTTTAAGCATTAACATTGTTTTTTTCCACCGTTACAGGCCCAGAGGCGTCAGACGGTGCCCATGAAGTAGTGGACTGTGCACAGACCAAGAAGTTCTGCAACGGTCCGATTGGTCCATTGAGCCAGAGAATACAGTCCCTCAGTGTCAGCGCTCTGTCACTAGAGGAGCAGAAGATCCTGCAGTCACTCGAGAGACTTAATCAACGCCTGCAATGTCAGGGTCATTTTAAAAACATGTACATTTGATCCACACAGTCAAAACTTACATGTTTATCACAGATTTGAGGCGAGGGCAGTAGCTTTTAATTTGGCCCTATGTATGCGTTTCTTGTTTTAATGTTTTCAAAATATCAACAGCTGTGTTCCTGATCACTTCCACTTGATTTAACAGATGTGCAAGATGCAGCTGGTGGCAACCCAGCAGTGAAGGGCATCTTTGCTTTGGGTCCTGCATTTGTGAGTATTGCCCATATAATCAGAGGAAGTGATCTGTTCCCCTGAACTAATGTGACCTGCTCACAGCTCTGTCCCATCTTTCTGTCTTCTCATCCTTGAAGAACCAGACCGGTGAGAGTGTAGGTGTCACCGTGCGTAGGCGAGGAGCCTCTGCTGATAATCGCACCCGAACTCAACAGCGTTACTGACTACACCTCCCATGATCCACCACTCCCTCGAACACCTTCTCTCAGCTGCACTTTGCAAACCTTCAAACCTTATGATTATATGCTGTATATTGCATAGACATACTTAAATACTTGAGTGGTATTGAGAGTTTTTAACTGTTTTTTAAAGGAATAGTTGACCCAAAAATGAAAATCAGCATGTAATCCAAGATGTAAATGAATTTGTTTCTTCACAGAAGAACAGATTTTGAGAAATTTAGCAGTACATCACTTGCTCACCGATGGATCCTCTGCCGTGAATGGGTGCCGTCAGAATGAGAGTCCAAACATCACAATTATCCACAGGTAATCCACACAACTCCAGTCCATCAACTAACATCTTGTGAAAAGCTGCGTGTTTGTAATTAACAAATCCATCAATATGTTTTTTAACTTCAAATGTGTCCTCTATTTATAATATTGCTTTCTCCAGTGAAAAAATGGTCTCTTCTGAATCAGGAGAGAAATATGCACAGATCAAGAAAAAAAAACAGTCCAAAAGAGATCTAAACAAATACATAAGATTTTGATGCAAGAGGACAACAGGGGATAGCCTTTTTTACAGGAGGAAATATTATTATGGCTTATGAACTTGGATTTTGGAAGCAACGGTTTAAAGTTCAAAAGCCTTAATGATAGATTTGTTTCTTACAAACAGGCAGCTTTTCATAATTAATCGACTAGAGTTATGTGGATTATTGTGATTTGAATTTTTTTCAGCTGTTTGGACTCATTCTGACTTCACCCATTCACTGCAGAGGATCCATTGGTGAGCAACTGACTATTTTTGAGTGAACTATTCCTTTAATCAGGTGTAATATGTGTGAAATGATTCTGGCAATACACAATAAATTACGTTTGTGTAATAAAACGTTTTTAAAAAAACATTTACAAGAAAATGTATTTGATGTTCATGTGTTGTTTGCCTTCTAATTAGTTGGTATTTATTTTTTTAATATATTTTAATTTCTAAATATATTTTCATAGGAATTGTATATTATTAATGTATACATATTGGTATTTTTATTCTAAACAATCTTACTCTTGGAGAAAAATAAATTAAATTTTGGAAGAAAAAAAAAAACATTTTGTTTTGCTTTGTTTTCTTAGTGCCACTGCCAAGACAGGATAAAGGGCTTTTTGTGTAACTCGACCTCGTTCAAGTGTCGGTTAAGCATAAAATGGATACAGATTTACATTGTATGTGTGGCATAATCATGACAGGTTTTTCTGGGTGTGTGTTTTACGTGTGTATGTGTGTGCCTATGACCTGTGTGAGTGATGTTTTGTGTTTGTGTGTGTGTGTAATCAGTGTATACATGCATGGGAAAGCTTATCTAGGTGTGTGACAGTGACGTTTGAGTGACTATTAATTACTCCAGTGCATTGGAGACTCACCGCACAGGCTTTGCTGGATAACGAGTCAAACTCCTGATGCTCTTTTGCCATCACCACCCTATAACTGTCATCATGTCATGTAACCCTTCTGTACAAAGCTGTACTCCAGTCTTCAGTGTCACAGGATCCTTTGGAAATCATTCTAATATGCTGATTTGGTGCTCAAGAAACACTTCTCATTGTCAATGTTGAAAACAGTTGTGCTGTTTGATATTTTTTTGTGGAAACCATGATGCATTTTTCTCAGGATTCTTCGATGAACAGAGTAGAGTAGAAAATAATCAGAAATTTTGGAAATCTTTTGTAACATTATAAATGTCTTTACTGTCACTTTTGATCATACGTGCATACTTGCTGAATACAATTAAATAGTCAAATGAGAAAAATCTCATTGACCAAACTTTTGAATGGTTGTGTGTGTGTGTGTGTATTGTAACAGCCAGTACAGTGCTTAAAACATAAAAAATGTAACAATATGTAACAATAAATCACTAAAACAAATTCTTAAATCAAGAAATTATTGGCCAGAGGAGCACTACTCCCTCAACTGAGTCTGGTTTCTCCCAGGTTTGTTTGTTTGTTTTTGGCTTGCTTAGTTGAGGTTTAAAAGACACTTAGTATTCAGTAATATTCATTTTACGGGACTGACACTATCGGGTGAAAACAAAACTAACTGAATTGAGCTGAATGATGACACTATAGAGCCGCTTTATTACTTAATCATCTTTGTTTTAAATTTGATTAATTTTGCAACGTCAACACTGTTATTGAACTGAATCGCATGAACATTGAGCTTCTCGAGCTGAACAACAATATAATTGTCTTGTGTAGAGCTGCTTATAGCTAAACTGAACTCGTATGATTATTACACAATTAATGAACAACAACTGAACTGACTTGAGCTGAATAATAACACTTGTTAGAGCTGCTTTACAGCAGAATTT
>NW_015644640.1:24945-26885 GCF_001515625.1 Sinocyclocheilus rhinocerous | reverse complement strand
TGAGTAACGAATTGAGCTCTCTTTCGTTTCTTCTTCTTGTGGTTTAAAATTGCTTGTACGTGTAAATTGGCAAATTAATCTGCGAATCACGTGCGTGCCGAACGGTAGGGTCTCATCCATACCTATTACGGATCAACTGTGATCCGTTTAACTCCTAATATGTGACAGATCAGAGCAATCTTTCATCTACTTATTTAACATGAAATTGTCTAATTGCTGCTCCATATCAAATAGCATACAAAGAAAATACAGAATAATTAGAACAATCATTAACATAAATAAATAACAGCGTCAAATCTATACACATTTTTCCCAGAACGTTCTTGCGACCCGGTAGCAATTCTTCCACGGCCCGGTAGTGGGTCGCGACCCGGTGGTTGGGGACCTCTGGTTTAAAACCACAATTAACAGTCTGGGTTTTACAACTTTCACACTGGAGCAAAAATCTGCCTTTAAACTTGAAAGAAATAAAAATTTGACATTTATAGTGATAATTATCAATAAAGACTAATATGAAAAAACATTATCGTGATAATTCTTTGGCCATATCGCCCAGCCCTAGGGAGGACACTTGTGCAGATGGTAGCATCAAGCGCCAAATGAGTGTAAAAATTGGCATTGGCGAGTATATGAAAGTGTTAGTCACCAGTTGGCCAGTAACTTTGTTTCTTAATCCTGATAAACCATATTATGTTCTCAGGCATTGTTAGAATTATCAAAACGCAAAGACTGTATTGTATTTTTATAATAAATGTAATCTGATGCACTGCATTGCGACCTTTTCATGTAAACCACTCAGTACATGCTGCTCCACATGAACTCCACATGAATCTCTGCAAGCGCTGTGAGTTTGAGTCGCTTGTAACGTCCATTTGAAAAAAGCAACATGAGCCAAACATCTTCCCAAGTTTGTAAATCGAACTGTTTATAAATCTGTCAACAAAAGATAAGCATTTCAAAAGAGAAGTTTCCCTGTGATTTTCAGCAAAAATAAAAGAAATAAAGTTTGAAAGTTTTTGGGACATATCTTAATGACAACGACGAATCAATATTCATAAGATAATCTATGACTTCTGGAAGCACCTCTTTTAGTAGCTTAGATGGTATGTTGTTGGTTTAGATGATTTAAATGAGTTTATCCAATTCTTCCCCTCCTATAGCAGAGAATGAGTGGAATTCTTCTTCAGGGGATGTATAGTGCATCTGATGCGATATTGTAGCTCACAGCTGCACGGTTATTTTTTTTTATCACTAATAGTATCGATTTTGGAAGTAAAGACGTTCATAAAGTCATTACTGCTGTGCTGTTAGGAAATGTTAGCGCCTGTTGATGCTTAATTTTTCATTAATTTAGTCACTTTACTGAATAAATACCATGGGTTATGTTTGTTTTCTTCTAAAAGAGATGAAAAGTAAGCAGATCTAGCAGTTAAAGGTGACCTATTATGCAAAAATCCCTTTTATAAGGTGTTTGAACACAGTTGTGTGGCCGCAGTGTGTAAAAACAACCAGCCTATAATGGTAAAAATCCACCCACTCATTTTTTTTATAATCCCAATAATCCATAAACAGTCTCTCCAAACGAGCAGTTCCAGATTTCTCCCTACGTTGACGTCATCGTAGGGAAAAAGTCCCACCCATTTGTGATGATCTCCACCCTATTAGCATAAACACCGCCCTGAGTGAGAAGCAGCAGTCCGCCATTACTGTTTTCTTGCTGTAGCTGCTGGAGATACACCCTGCGTTTTATTCGGAAGGGCTCATCCCTATGCCCTAATCCCATCAAAGGGTTTACCCTCCGGAGTGAGAGCTTTGAAGGGTTGAATGGTGTAGGGGACCAAACAACTGTTTCTTGAAGTGTCCTTCTGCATCATCATCACGTGCCCACACGGAGGCGCCGTCATCATGCAAAGAATCTGCGCAAAGGATCATGGGAGCCC
>NW_015644640.1:11220-24882 GCF_001515625.1 Sinocyclocheilus rhinocerous | reverse complement strand
TCGAAATCCTTCATTCCGAAGGGCCCTTTGAAGTGGCCAGTTTTGAGCACTTCAGTTTGGAACGACCCTTCAATATGGCGGCAATGATTGTTTTCACTTCGAAGTGCCCTTCGGAGGGCGATATATCCCGTTTGGAACGCACCGACAAAGTCAGCGCCAAAGAGGAACAACAAGTGTTGTGTTTCGGGATGCACCAATGAACATAGGAGTCTGCATAGACTCCCTCCATCTGAGCCGCTGAGGACACATTTCATTTTCGAAGGAAATGTCCCGGGGGAAAAAACGCTAAAGTCCTATACGTTTGTGCCAAGGCACAATGAGACCAGCTATGTTGTTATTTTTATCACACTGTAATCCCCGACTGTGTAATTCATAAACGCGTACATACACATACATTTTATGTATATATTATTTTTAGTGTCTTGAAACTCTCCCGAGCAGCGTTTTGCGCTCAGATAAGATGACAGTGATCGTAGAGCACCCTAAGGCGACCGTTAGTTACATTAGGATAAATACACCACATAGGTGATTAACGGATTTTATAATTAATCCACCAAATTATCTTCACATCTCTATCATCTCTTGTAAGTTAACAATACCACCTCAGTAAATTAGTAAAACATTAAATGGAGTTAATGCCTAAATAATATTTTTTTTAATTTAATAATGCATGAAATAACCATTAAAGCAGAAATAAAGATTTAAATGGCATCTCTCATTCAAATTCGCTCGCTTCCATCTCTCAGTCCTCTCCGCATTGGATTATGGGAAATAGTGCTTCAGCGAGTGTACATCAGTTGTACACTCGAAATCAGAGAGGATTGTGGGTAAAAAGTAGTGAACGAATGTAGGGAATGAACTCGTTAACTTAAAATTCGGACAGCACTACAAAATGGGCAACACCCGATATAGTGCACTAGGATAGGGGATAGGGAGCGGTTTCGGACAGCTATTATGAAAAGAAAATGCCATTTCTGAAACAGTCAGTTCCGTTTCCCTCAGAAACACATTTATATAAAATTCAATATTTGGACTTTCGTCCTATATTTTGCGCATCCTGAACAGTGATCTTGTTCTGTCTGCTACAGTATTTTCTCCTCTTTGTCTCCGTCTTCAACATCTCTGGCCTCTGTTAATGGCCGTTTACAGACTAAGTATAATAATAACGTAGTATTTCCACACAAATAGCCATTGGGAAAATTATTGCAGTGCAGTTTGTGTGCAAGAACGGTGTTCTGTAGATTTGTGCTACCTTGTCAAATTTTGCTACCTCCCATTAAAACAGTAGGTAGTACAATTCGACAACGAAAAATGCTACCTGTAAAATTATGGTTTATTAACGTCTACACCTACCACAAGCCTAAACCTACCCTTACAGTAATGCAAATAAAGTAATTATGTGTTATATTCGCGGTTGTAGCTAGAAGGGACACAGCTACAGGAAATAAACAAATAATTTTTCTACCTATTAGATTGTGTTTTATTAAAGTCTACACCTACCCCAACCCCAAACCTACCCTTACAGTAATGCTGATACATTAAATATTGCTGTTCAGCACAAGAAAAAGGACGCAATATTGATGTGCGCATGCGCAGTAAACCCTGGTAGGACAATCTGACGGGTAGGATAAAATGTCAGGACAACGGAACAGAAATTAGTCTGAAATAAAACAAAAAATGTCCGGTAGATCGGTGCATCTGTACTCCAGTGTATAAATTCAATATAGATTAATCATTGTTAAAGCTACAAAGTTACTTGCCAGGACGGGTATTTTGACATACTTCTGTATGCATTTGCTCATTCAGGCAGCTCGCACGTGTCAGTCTGTGCGCGCGCTTGTTCACACAGAAGAGTTCAGTACACAGTACTGAAACGAGTTGTCTTTTGCGCCCAAATGCTTTTTAATCGCTTGAATCTTAAAAACACATGCAAATGATAAAATGTCGTGACGATGCTGAAGTGGCCCGATCGGGCAAGTGACACATCCGTCTACTGTCCCGAACATCTTTCACGCTGGCCCCGGGCCATCGGGCAGTCCTTACTGTCGAATAAAGTATGATTACGACGAGTAGGTCCTGTAGGTCCTAGCAGCTACGCTAATTATGTCTCTATTTGTTTCTCTGTTTCTGCCACATGGATTGGAATGCTCATGTCTACAATGTTCTTCCGCAAGACGCATGCAGTTCTGTTTATTAACCGCTAGAGCGCCAAAAGTTACAGACTGCAGCTTTAAGCCAAGCTTTATCATGCGTTTACCTGTATTATATGTGTTTTTTATTTGTTGAACATCAATTAAATTGTTACCCTTAAATTGGTTTGGACATTTTTTTGTATTTGCTAGTTCGGGGAACAGACAGTGTCTCTATAGCAGGGGTTTTCAAACTTTACAGGGGAGAGGATTTTCCAAGGACCCCCTCATAATTATAACAGTGTTTAAGGCTAAAGTTTAATGTGGGTAGGAGGAATGAACATAATATGAATGTTTTATTGGTGCAAATGGTCCCCATTGTATATGTAATTTTTAATACTACAGCATAATATAATTAGGGATGCACCGAATTTTCGGCAGCCGTAAATTATCGGCCGAAAATGGCATTTTCCGTTTTCGGCTGAAAATACGAGCCGATAATATAGCGCTACATATAATAATATATATGGCGCGCCACGCCCCGCCCGGCGGTGTTCAGCGTGCAGGTTTCAATCTCCTCCTCACTGCGCAGTTTCACGCTCGGCTAAGTATTCCGCTCTATAAATGTGCATTCCGCTCGTGCACCGCTCATGCTCACCGGAAAAGCAAAGTCCACTCAAATAACGCGCTGACAGTAAATTTCTCTGTAGTATACTTGTTCCTGTTTGCAGTAGCGCTACTGTGCTGTAACATGGTGTAGGCTAGTAGCCTACAGCTGTACTGGGCAACGCTGGTAAAATTATGCTACCTTCAGTGACTCTATGCTCTGCTCACATGCTCTGATAATAATAGCTTTGAAGGACTATACATTTGTATAATTAGTCCAAAAATAAAACTACTTATATCTGATTCGGTTACATAGAAGTGAATAAAAATAATATATTGATATTTGAAAATAAGGTAACACTTTACGATAAGGTTCCATTAGTTAATGTTAATGTATTAACTAATATGAACGAACAATAAACAATACATTACAGTATTTATTAAGCTTTCTTAATGTTAGTTAATGAGAATACAGCTGTTCACTGTTAGTTCATGTTAATTCAGAGTGCATTAACTGTTAAAGGTCCCATATTGTACACCTTTCTGGAGTTTTATTTGAGGTTTTGATGTCCTTAAGAATATATGTTTGCGGTATAAGTACCATAAACCATCTCAATATATTTTTACAGCTCTCTCAGGAGGTCTGCTGAGAACAGGTCGATTTTGGTCTGTCTAATTAATATTCATGAGCCTCTCTTCTGATTGGCCTGTTGTTTTCTGAGTGACGCACGGCCAGGCCAACCACAGGTAACTAGGGTCAGCCGACATCACCGCGCTAGCTGGAGGCAGCAAAATAAGAAACGATCGTCAAAAATGCTCGCGTTTGCAGCGCACACTTCTTATCAGAAAGGGTTCAATAAAGTATCGTCTTTTGTTGTTATGGGCACCTCTACAGATTTCTTGTCATATGTCTATGTTTCTTGCATCTCACGTCTATGTCGTGTATGAAATAATGTCTGTGTGCATGTGTAAAACGACAAACTGACGATTTATATATAATCATTTGTAATTGTATATACATTGTTGTTGCTGAAGAACTATTGTTCATTCTTAGTTCATGTTAACTAAAGTAGTTAACTAATGTTAACTAATGAACCTTATTGTAAAGTGTTACCAATATTAATATAAATTCTGTCCAGTTTTATTGTGTTACTTTCAGTAAAAGTGGTTATTTTATTGGCTTGTGTTTTTTAAATTCAGTATCATTAAAATTGAGTTAAATTTAAAAAGTCTTACAAAATCACTTTATATTATTTAATTAAATAATAGATAATCATTACAAAGCATTTTTGGTTTTCAGTTTTCGGTTTTCGGCCAAGTGCATCCAGAATTTTCGGTTTCGGCCCAGAATTTTCATTTCGGTGCATCCCTAAATATAATTAAATTTACCATATTTTCCGGAAAGTTGCACCAGGTCAGGGGGAAAAAAAACAAAACATAAGTTGCATCGGTGTGTAAGTCGCATTTTACTATTACTTTCAGAAATAATTTAAATACTGAATAGGTCTAAATAAAACGAATGTTATGGAAAAAAAATATTATAAACACTAACGTGAATTTTACTTCCCCTCACTCCGAATCATTTAAATTCTGTGGCATTCATAACGGAACAAAAATAAATTAATATACATGTATATCAAAAAAATAATTATAGTGCCGATCATTACAAACAACATTTATTTTAAATGCCATAGTGCCGATCCCGTGGGTGCTCGTGAAAAACACAAGATAGTCTGCGTTCATTTTAACCAATAAGAAATGGATTGCAGCTTTCACAACTTTATTCTCGTATTTATAGTTCATTTGAGGCAGTTTTTGGCATTATTTTAATGCCAAATGTCGAGAGTGCATTATTTTAATACGAGAGGGCGCCAGCACGAATCTCTTGGCTTGCAGTGGGCAGTTAAGACTATATGCCATATTTCTAGAGAGGAGAGCGGCACCACCCCTGGAGGGATGAAGACCATCTTTTTTCAACAGGTCAGGTCTGCCCCAAAAACTCATCCAACCAAAGTCCCTTTAAGGCAAGTCATGTCACGCCTCTCGGGCATGCAAGTGCAGCTCCTATCACTTTGAATGGGGAAACATCAAACTCTCCAAAACGGTTCACTAAGCTTACGATTCAATTTTATATTTGAAATCACCAATGAAATCTGCACGTCTCAGAACGCTGACTGTTTCTATAGCAACCGGGACTTCTAATGGCAGCTGCAGTGACGCGCTGACTTTACCGATTAGCGATTGGCTCTTTCATTCAGAAGGCGGGGCTTCCTGCGATTGAGCGGCCATATTAAGCGTTGCATTTTTCCCCATTCAAAACTATATGAGGGACACGTCTTGGGTATTCTATAGTCTTTGGTCCAACTGTCTAAGAAAACTGTTATTCTGCGGACAACACTTAGACATCCAGCCATTGAGTGACGACAGTCTGCTATGTATCTCGTCACCACGGTAAGCAGGGAGGGGACCAGAGCATGTGCCAGAGCAAGTGTCTGACATCGTACTTGCAAGTTCACACACCTCTTTAATGTTATTTTTAGTGATCTCCGACTGGCGAAGTCGAACATCATTAGTGCCGACGTGAATAAACTTACTGAATTTACATTTAGCATTAGCCAGCCCTTTTAAATTTGCCAAGAAGTCAAGCGCTCTGGCTCTATTGGATTATGGTGGCTGGTGTCTTCACGTTCCGTACAACAGAATCGCCAATAGCTAGCACACTTTCATCAGGTTTCTCAGTGGGTGCATCACTGAGCGGGGAGAATGGCAAGACACACTATTTGACTAAGACAATAAATAAACTTATGACAATATTATTCTGAAGTATATTACTCCAACACCTCAGCACCTAAATATATAATGAAAATTTCTTAGAGGTTATATATCTCCCTAGATCAAATGAAGAGGACAGGGAAGTACTATCTAGCAGTATTTCCAAAAATGAGATCTTGGAGGCCATCGGCTCACTGAAAAACGGCAAAGCCCCAGGGCCGGATGGTTTTGGTTCAGACTTCTATTTAACGCTACCTCAAACATTTTACCAGGCAAATATACAGTGGTGTGAAAAAGTGTTTGCCCCCTTCCTGATTTCTTATTTTTTTGCATGTTTGTCACACTTTAATGTTTCAGATCATCAAACAAATTTAAATATTAGTAAAAGATAAGTGAACACAACAATACAGATGTAGTGGGTATTGGACATTAACGCAGGGTTCCTACCCATTTTCCATTTCAAAATTCCAGTTTTCCAGACTCAAATTTCCAAACCTCTCAGTAGATTTTCAGACCATATTTAACAAAAATGTTTCATACAGCATTATTTTCAGCTTTATATTTGGTATATAGTACAGTCATCTGTAAATATTTTTTTCTCAGGGTTTTTTTTTCACTGATTTTCTTTAAGTGACAACATACAGACCTCCAAAAATAAAATAAAAATGTAAAAAAAAAAAAATACAGACTTTTGCTTGCACACAAGAAACGTTTTTGTGCCATCAAGAAACTATTCACATGCGCATGGGAATTTTTTTGCATGCTTACTCATTACAATTTCTAGTTTTATATAACCTATTTCCTTTGTGCATCACTGCTGTCTTACTATGAATAAAATGATAGCATGGATACACATGAATTAATAAAGATCTACTTGCTTAAAATTTCCTCTGTGTTTTCGGTTCGGTTCTGATGGCTTGGCACATCAGAGTGTTTTTTGCAATTTAAAATGCGATTTTCAAAGCAAATGAACAAAAAAAAAAACTCCTGAACACATCAAAAGAAAAGGAAAAGAACTCATGACGCTCCAGGAAATCCCTAATTTGGACAAAGGAATCCGGCTATCACTTGTAACGAATCAGCTCATGGGAGAAAGGCTTGATGCAATCTGAAAGTTCATGTGGATCTTGCTGAAGTTGGTTGATGAAAAGAACCAGTTTGCGTCAGAGTAACTTGATGAATGGAAAGACAAGGCCGAAGCCTGGCACGAGCTTAGGGTTTCCGGGTGCGTTTTTCTCACATCCTCTCAGAATTCCAACAAACCACCGACTGGGGAGGGTCCCTGGTGTGGGCCTTTAAGGTCGGAGAAGATCCCCGCCTCTCAAGATGGGCTTGTCCAATGAGAAAGGCCGGTATCCCAAGTGGGAGTTTTGAGATACTGGGGAGTTTTTATGACCCTTTGTGTGAGGGCATGGTAATTTGCAAATGGAACTTGAATCGAAATTACTAAAGATTCTCAGGACACTAATATATTGCCTATGTACCAACATATAATATACACGCTCGTTTCGATCATCAGAAGGCGAATTCATAGATACTAAACATGGTGGAGATATATATATATGTAAGCTGACAGGAGGGTGTTTCGATTATAAGTCTGCATAACAGTATACAATTTCAAAGACCAAATACATGATGACAATAATATACCCAATGACCTGAAGGATGATGTGTGTTCATTCAAAGAAAGGTTTTCCTATGAATTAATTAGTAGAAAAGTCCATTTCTACTCTGCCTCTTGCCCTGGGACATGCAGGGCTTTTCCCTGCTTTGCATTCTTTTGGCCAATAAACCCAGTGATATCAGCGTTGGTTGCCATGCAACCAGGAGCCTGTTCGGTTTCCTGGAGTGTTACGCATTTCGGGGGGAAGGGTTCATGGGTCCTCATATGGCTTGTTAACTGAGGGGGGTTACAGAGTATTTGTTAAATATAAAAACAAAATATATATTGTGTGTTTGAGTGGTCCAGACGCTACACACTGAATAAAAAGAAGATAGAAACGTCTTGAATGATCAAACATGAAGACAATGAACACTCGACTGCGACAATGTATATTATGTGTGTTCTTCAAGCCATCTCAGGTATTTTCATTATAATTAAGTATATTTATAAACCATTGCTAATTGACATAGCCTTTATTACAGTATAGAATACATTTTCTGCCTCATTCTGTGATAAGAAGCCACATCAGATCACAAAAGGAAGTTATTTTAAACATTCGACTGAAGTTGTGGAGTAAAAACATGATCTGTTTTGTTGGACAACAGGTTTAAAGTGGCGAGGCTACGGGTCTACGAGGCATGGGCCCACACACTTTCAGCTGTGGCCCAACCAATGAGAAGTTGGTAATTTTCCAAAAGGATGTAATTTATTAAAGGGGTCATATGATGCGATTTCAAGTTTTCCTTTCTCATATCATTATAAAGCCCTGCAATACCAAGAGATGAGCAAAGAAAGCAAGCCCTTCCCTCAGCTGATCCAGAGCTTCAGTCCTGATGCTTCACTGACATCTACTGCTGCTCTGAATCACAGGTCTAATCCCTTATTTTATTTTTATTTCTAGTTTATATACTTACATACATTAGTAATTCATTTTGCACTACATGCTTAATACTTTTTTTATATATTATTATTATTACTATTATTTTTTTTCTTTCCGTTAATACATGTGTACTATTTGTAAGCAGTCCAGCGCGCGTGTGTGTGTGTGAGCGAGAGAGAGAGACAGGGTCACTCACAGTGGAGTCAGCTGTCTTAACCGTGGCTTGTGTACTGCAAACATATACCAGCTTCATCACTGTGTCTGTGACGCGACTCTTTTCCCCTTTCGGGCTCTGTCTTTGCATTTATTTTGTAAGATGAAGCTCACGATTATGGAAAGGGGCGTTACATTTCCCATGCGTGCTTGCGGTGTTCGGCCAATCACAATGCACTGGGTCAGCTGGCCAATCAGAGCAGACTGCGCTTGTCGGAAGGAGGGACTTTGTAGAAAACGAAGCGTTTGAGAGAGGCGGGGCATAGAGGACCTACAATAATGTACAGTATTTGAAAAATAATGTGTTTTTTGAACATTAAAGCATGTCAACATATTCTGTTACACCAAATACACAGAATAATGATCTTTAAAAAAAGCATCATATGACCCCTTTAAACAATAATAATAATAAACGTCTTATTTCACTATAACTTTATATATTTAGTTAAAAAATATTAAACGTGAGTTTTCATGGTCAATTACAGGCAGTTTCTTAATTTTACCTCTTCCTATAGGTGCATACCATACGCTTGTCAAAATAATGATTGGACTTTCTGTTAACGTTAGTCCCACCCACAATGTAATGTTTGCGATACATGCGTTTGTGGAGTTGAATTTTAAAATAGCGAAACAAATACCAATCAGATCAATTCAAAGTATATATTGAATATATCAATTGAAACTTAGTCTTAGCACTGAATCCGAACCGTCTAACTTACAAATGAAGCCAGACCACCTGCGGGTGATGGATTTATAGATCAGAAACTTCTGAGCCAAGCGTGTTTGAAGCATCATATTAGCATCGGTACAGTGTTTGATTCGCTAAATAGATCCGTCCTTTAAGGAAAGAAACACAAACGTTGTGCTAGATCCTGTTCGCCACAACAAACTGCATAATTTGCAACAATGCACACTTCTGCGGTCCTTGATGTGCGTGAACACTTAAGAGACAATTATGAAATCATCTGCGAAGCCCGTTGTCTCAGACTGAGGTAATGCTTTACAATAAGCTTACTTACTAAGTTAACAATAGGTAATGCATTAACTAACATTACCAATGAGCACATTGTTACAATATTATATTTGTTAACGTTACGTAATAAAAATACAACTGTTCGCTGTTATTTTTGTTAGTACTAATGTTAACAGATACAACTTTTAATTTTAATAATGTATTAGTAAATGCTGAAATTAAAATGAATGTTTATCAATGCTTTAGAAGTATTGTATATTATCCCTTTGTGCTGTATGTTCTGTTGGCAATTTGACATGCAGTTTTCATACTACACTTTGCCCACCCACATTTCTGGCCTCGCCCCTAGTTTAGAAACGCTTCTCATTACAAGTTATTATAAGGGAAAATGTTCTACTCGTAAACTGTGTTGGAACTCGTGTTCCAATATCTGCATAAAACATCACACTTCACATGCGCAAAAACGTTTGTTTGGGCGCTGCATGCCGATTTTACAGCATACCTTTTAAAGGGGTCATGAGAAACAAAATTTCCCTTGATCTTTTGACATAGAAGAGGTCTTTGTATACTTAATACATCCTGCAAGTTTTATAACTTAAAATGTCCTCACCATCAATAAAAAAGCATTTATGTAATAACCCTGAGAAAATGGCTCGATTTGGATCAGAGGGACAAGGTGACGTCAACCTAGGCACAGTCGTCTGCATATGACCGCCACCAGCGCAAGACAGCTACGCCTATTTTTGCATCATTGTCACGCCCACAGGTGTTCAGTCGACATGCAGCGAGTGGGTCTGAAGGAGTAGTTGTTTACAATAAGATTGCGATGCCAGGCAGACGATTCTGTTTTCACACAGTTCCTGGCTGTGGAAAAACAACAAGCTTGTATTCGCTGCCGAAGGATCCCGACATCAGAGAAAAATGGATCCAGTTTATTTTTAGCGAACGTCCCAGTCACGTCAGTGCTAATTTACGTGTGTTTAGTACATTTTACCGTTGACTGTTTTGAGAACAAATCGCAGTATGATGCTGGCTTTGCCAAAAATACTTTGGCTCAAAGATCAGACCATGCCAACGGTTCTGGACCAAACAATGACGCCGCAAACTGTAAGTAATGTATTTCATGTAAAAACTATTTTTAAAACGGTAATGGTGGTAATGACGGTAATGGATGTTAGCCAATCATAAAAGTGGGCGGTTACACTGACCTCTTGAAGGGAAAACACCCCAAAACCGACTGTTTCAGTCAGAGGACGAGAAACAGGGTGGAAAAAAAGGTCATAAATCACTCAATTTTGAATGTTTTTCGTCTGACAAAAACTTTAGTAATATTATAATTACATCTCAGGGAACATAAAAAAAATTTTTTAAAACGTCATTACCCCTTTAAATTGAGCAGAGTAACTTTTATATTTGGTTGACTGCATTTTAGTTTGATGATGAATGGCTGAATTGTCAAGTTAGCAATGCTAGAACTGATATGTTGCGTGTGTGTGCAAAGCACCTGTTATCAGTTTGATTTAATTAAATAAAGATAGAGAAAACAAATAAAATGCATTAAGAGTGTCACAAAAACTAGCATAACCTATACTTGTCGCAGTTTTTTTATTTTGTTTATCTGTTAATTTAAGAAATAAATTTTATGTAGTCCTATTAATTTTATTACTTTTATACACTTAATTTCAGTTTTTCTCCATTCACAGAAGCGCTGCAGGTGCATGATGTGGTGATGTGTGAATCCTCATGGTTTGTTGTTTATGCTGCTATTTGCGCATATAAAGCTAAAGCCCTGAAAAAATTACATAATGATCGACTAATGAGCTTCGGTTGCCGGTCATAAATGAACAAAATTATGTCGTTATACAATTATCCACCATATTTACTATGCTGCACGCAAGTTTAGGCTAACTCAAAAACTTGTGTACATGAGCTGAGAGCTGACGTGAGATTTGATCATAGCAACCGCTCACGTCCATATTGATAAATTCCATGTTTTGCATAGAAACGACCGTACGCCCATTTTTTTTTGTCAAAAAAAAAAAAAAACATTCTAATCTTACTGGTTAATGATCAACTAATGAGCTTAGGTTGTCGGTCAGGAAAATAATCTAAATGAACAAAATGCTGTCATTACAAAATTCTCCGCCAGATTTACTATGCTGCACGCAAGTTAACTCAAAAACTTGCATACACGAGCTGAGACCTGACGTGAGATTTGATCACAGCCACCACTCACGTCCATATTGATAAATTCCAAGTTTTGCATAGAAACGACCATATGTCCAATTTTCTGTTGTGCGCTCATTTCGTAAATGAGGGCCAGTATATTCCAGCAATGGTATAAAAGTAGGGTTGGGTACCGGTACGGTACCTGAATTTCGGTGCCGGTACCCAACGGTAACTTTTTTTGGTACTTTACTCTCTGTGTTAGGGATGTCAATTTTCGATCATTTCCATGATTGATCGTCATTTAAATTAACGATCAATTAATCGATTAATCGTTAATCTTAACACAGCTAAACGAGTCTATTGCAGCGGCACGCAGTCACCAGCATGACAGGATGTGCAAAGGCCACTCAAAAAAAAAACACTTTCTCACCCGAATTAAAGGGGTTTTAGTCTAAAAATGAATTAATAAAATGCTAGTAGCAGGATTATAAAATGAATAGATGTGATTATGAACATTTGATAAAATGAAGAGCGCGCCGTACGTTTGAGATCATTTTACTTTCCTATCCCGTCACGGAGACCGCTGAACGCGCCTCTTTAAATGGTTTTGTGGTGCTCGTTGTAGTATTTTAAAACACAATTGCAATGTTTTCAACTGACACTATGGCATTTAAAATAAAATTATCCCAAACGTAACTGTGGCACGTGTGGCTGTGCTGCGCAGTCAGTGAAGCGCTTCCATCGGCGCTGCTGCAGCAAAACACACTATTGCTCACATGAAACATTTTATGTGAGTATTATGACCAGTACTTAATTTGATCCTGCTGGATCCTGTTCCGGAAAAATGTCAGATTTTGTATCTTTGCATTCCGGTAGGCCTATTTGTTTTTAGAAATCCAGCATTTACAGTGCATTAGATCGTGACAGTGCATGCGTGGCTAGATGTATTTGGAGGTTATTGCTCACGTCTCATTTGACACAAATCCAAATGTTTCCATATTCGCAATGTATTTGTATGTTAAACTATTATTTATAATGTAAACTAGGCTTGTACTTACTCGCATATAGACTGAAAAGATCATCCTCTTCACATGAGCAAAAACGTCCTTAACAGCAGAGTGGACTGGTATACTACGGTCTATTTAAACTGACCAGTGTAACCTTTTATATGTTTGGTTGACTATTTTTGATAATGAACAGACTGTGATGTAAGTTTGAATTGCTAGAATATATGGGGTGTGTGCGCACGAGGCGCCGGCGCAATCGAACAGCTGAAACTCCATTTTTGGGGTAAGATATAATCCGCAAAAGTGTTTACTTTTATTTTTGCACACTCACAATAAAAACAGAAGATTTGTGCTTTTGTCAAATAAAGCAAACAAACAGAATGCACGTTGTCATCCTTTCCTTTCCGTGAACTTGTTTATGGCGAGCCGCGCCACACTTCTGTTTTAAATTTGTTAGCTTAATTATTTAAGTCAGATATATTTTGCATAATTTTTTTTTTTATGAAAACAAATTGTTATTTTTATTTTAGGCCTATTACTTACATAGGATGTACATTTTCCTTAAAGCATCCCATTTTGTCCCAGGGCTTGAAAACCTGTGCCCTAGGCTAGTTAGGTCCATGCAGAAACTTGTGAACGATGCTCTTAGTTGTGGCATCACCGTTTAGTGACATCATTGAATGCTCCGGAAAAACGTATTGTCAGTGTCGGTCATAGCGTCTTTAAATTGCAGTTTTGAATCCAGCAATTATTTATTTACAAATTATAAGCTTTGATTATGACAAGTGTGGTATAAAAGCTTTGATTATTAGAGGAATAATTGGTTAGCTGGAAAATGTTACATCGCGACCATGCTTTTGGATGCCGTTCGAGCCCATGTAGCCTACATTAACACGGCTTTGTTCTGGTTTGCTTGTTGGTCACCAATTTCCACAAATTCAATAATATTTAGGCATCGTTTCTTTTCCTAAATCCTCACCGTCTGACACTCTAATTTCGCAGGTTTATTTTATTGTCATTCACTTTTTATCACTGTTTTCGCATCTCTTACTGTGGTTAACATGCGGGAAGGGAAATGAAAGATTTCATGGCCGTGGTTCATATCGATATCGGAATTATATCGTATCGACCGAAATTAAGAAATATATCGTGATACCAATTTTGACCATATCGTCCAGCCCTAATTTGGGTGGTGTAATGCAAATCTTCCCACACAGTGACGTAGACATGTGGGGGCGTGTTTAAACAAG
>NW_015644640.1:10257-11183 GCF_001515625.1 Sinocyclocheilus rhinocerous | reverse complement strand
ACATTTCTATTGCTTTCCATGTTGAAGAACTTTGTGTTGTTTCTATTTTAATGTACTTTTATTAAAGTTGTACTTTTAAAGTTTAAATCACATTAAAAGCTTAATTTGTACATGAATGAATGATGATGCATTTATATATTGTCACCGTCACTCACAGCCACTCGCACGTTTTGCGCATGAGCCGCACGCATCCCAAAATTAAATAGCTTAATCGACCATCGATAGCTTTAATCGATTGCATCTCTTATCGACAATTAATCGATCATCGATTAATCGTTGACATCCCTACTCTGTGTAATTACAAAAACATTTGTTTCAATGAAAAAATAAATCCAAAAGTCTCAATTTCAACATTTTTAACAATAGGGCCCTACAAACTTTTTGTAAAATTCTCACGAAGTGACTCTGACAGCAGCTCTGAAGATTAATATCTGAAGATATTTTTGCGTTCATGACGTCATATAGTGAGACGCAGAGGTCGAAAATCACCACGAGCGTCACGCATGCTTCAGTATTTGTGTAGTAAACAAAACCGTGTTTCCGCCATTCATACATAAGAGGAAAGCGGAACATGCAGGATTCATATTTAAACCATCTTTTTGCATTCAGGGTTCCCACTCTTTCATGAACACCAGATTCAAGGACTTTCAAGGACTTTTTAAAGCACCATTTATTTTATATCAAGCACCTATCAAATTCACACACCAGCATATGTAGAGTCATGAAAGACCTTACAGTACTTAACAAATATTTTTTGAAAATATTTCATGAACATTTTAAACCTTGTACATGAGCAAATCTGCAAAAAAATATAAAGAAAAGTAATTTTAAAAAATAGGACTTTCTATTTGCTTTTAAACTGTAAACGCTTTTTACTAAGCTGTTTTTCCAATTTTTCAAGTTCTACATTTTCTCCTTAGCTCCAT
>NW_015644640.1:3376-10200 GCF_001515625.1 Sinocyclocheilus rhinocerous | reverse complement strand
GCTACTGATACACATGGCTCTATGCTTACTTTTCTTTTTAGGAGCCCTTGTCCTCCTAATTTAAAAAAATTAGGAGCACTTTCTGATCAATGATCAAATTCTGATAAAAAAATAGGGTTCCTAATACGAGGTGACATGTGACTCCTTAAAGTGAATTACAGGGGTATTTTCTTTTTACCTTTGCAATGGCATCATTTTCATCTGTTAGAAAATGTATGTTTATAAGCTTTTTAAAATTTATATTTAAAACAATATAATAAGAATTAGAATAAGACAAATAAGTTACCAATCATATGAAATTAGTATTAATTAAAAAATTTATTTGTACTACAGAGGGTGCACAGAAGAACACAAAAGTGGCTTGTAGGTACATTTTCAGACGTTTAATGAGGCTCAGAGGTGCCATGAGTGCAATTAAATTCATAAATTCATGTGGAGACTAATGTTTTAAATATAAAATTTTGAATATAGAAATATTAAATTTAAATAACTGAAATTATACCTAAAAATTAAACCGAAACCGCCAGCAGGTGGCGGCAAGTCACTGATTGTATCACTGAATCATTCATTCAATTGATTAGTTTGAACGGCTGATTAATTCAGGAATGAAACAAGTCTTTATGCGAGTGAGTTCTCAAGACTCAAAAGCATGTGCAAATGATACGTTCCGTCATCTGTCATCGCGTACGAGTAAAATTATTATTAATAGCCGCAATCCCGTGCCGAAATTCGAGTCCTGCTTTGTGTTCTCTGCTAATAACCCGACTGTGAATGATGCAAGCGGCATCACTATGTTGTCACCGAGAAGCTGCAGCCGTGGCGGGGATGATTTTTGGTGTGCCGGCAGAACAACAACAACGCGCTACAGGTTTCTTTTCCCCTAATTTTTTCTAATTGACAGAAATCCATTGTAGCAACGGAAAACTTGAATCCCTGTATCTACAATATTAGAATGTTTGCGGGAGCGGGACACACACGTTGCGGGAGCGGGCGGTAATGGTCAGAAATTCAGCGGGAGCGGTCTTAAGAAAACGGTCCCGCTCAGGGCTCTAGGCTGCGCATCAACACACAAGTTTTTTTTTTCGCGCTACCCCATCTCCACCCCCAATCATTAGTGCCGTTTCGTTGTCTTTGACAGAACATATAGGAGAATTTTTGAAATGGCGCCATAAACAAAATTTATTTAAAATTTAATTCAAGCACTTTCAAGGACTTATGTCTGTTTTCAAGTACTTTCCAGGTCTTGAATCCATATGTCTGAAATTCATGTACTTTCAAGAAGCGTGGGAACCCTGTGCATTTTAATATTCACAGACACTAGTTCATATCGCGATTCAAATTAAGTGTCAGACCTACTTTTGATTTATTCGTCCAAAAATTGACGAATTCTGAGGCATTCCGCGCTATAGAGTAAATTAAGTTTTTATGAATGGACTCCGCGATCCCGTCCGCGTTTTCGCAGAAACCATATGACATTTAGACCACCGATTCAGAACATTTCAGCTTGCCCTGTGTGTTGTTTGAACAAGTTGCAGGGGTGACATCACGTCACAGGGTTTCTCTTTCTCTCTCTGTAGCATATGTGCACAGATGCGTTCTCGGGTACCGAAATTTGGCACCGATTGATTTAACGTGAATCGGTACTCCGTAGTACAGACGAAATTCGGTCGGTACCCTTAAAAGTACAGAGTTCGGTACCCAACCCTATATAAAAGGGAATCAAATTTCTTCATTTGTTTGATGGTGACACGCTGTTGTCCTTTCAACAGCTGCCAGATCAATTTAACATCCCAAAACAGCATTTCTTTCGTTATCTACAAATTAGATAGTTATCTACAAATAGTTTTATACAAAACTATATCCCTGGTTTTTCCCCTAGCTTGTCAAAATCTCCAATGGTTGATTTATTAATTTAAGAAAGCAAGTTAAAAAAAATTATTTCTGCAGTTTATTCCTTATTTCTCACACATGCAGGTCTTCATGCTTTTAGAAATGTGTGGGAAAAAGATTTTGATAGCGTCCATGAGAACAAAGAGTTGGAGAAGGCCTTAAAACATATGGGCAGGATGTTTATTTGCAACAAAGCAAGAGAAAGACAGTATAAAATTGTCCATCGCTTGCATTGGACCCCAAACATTCTTAAAATGAATATGCAAAGGTCATCAATTTGCTCAAAGTGTAAGAGTAGTTTGGTACGCATAGCCATATATTTTGGTTGTGTCCGTTAATCTCACGATTTTGAAGCAAGGTTCAAAGGAGATTAGAGAACATATCTGGTTATACTATATGTAAAGAGACCCTTGGTTCTTCATCCTAGGTTTGGTACACAGTAACTCAACACTTGCACCGGGGGACATAACTCTTGCTCAGAATTTGCTTTATTGCCCTAAGATGTATTTTACTTAATTGGATTAAAGACAAACCACCATCAATTCACCAGTGGTTTCAAGAGATTTACAATATACTTCCATTTGAAAGAATTAGTGCATCACTTAAGGGGAATGTGGACACTTTTAGATATATCTGGTCTCCTTTTTTTGCCATCTTACCAGACTCAACTAAAGAAACTTTAGAGCTCGGCCAGGTAGACATAACTTGGAAAATGTAGTAATTTCTTTTCAAATTTTATGTATGCACACTATCCTGGGGGTGTGGTGTGTAGGTGTGTTTGTATTGTTGTTTTTTTTTATGTAATTTTGATGTGTATTATTTTGTATGTTATTCCTGTTAAAAAACAATAAACGTTCAATAAACTTGGTCTCTGCAGGGTTCTAGGTAAGGCTGGGTGGTAAAAAAAAAAACCCTAATAAAACCTTTTATATTAAAATTATCACAATAAATGACAACTCTTTATTTCTTAAATTTAAAGGCAGATTTTTGTTCTTGAGTGAAAGTTGCAGAAACCAGACAATTATTGTGGTTTTATCATCAGACTACTCTATCATAAGAACATGACACACACTTGCCAAACAGGAGAACATTTCACACAATACCATGTTTTGTCTCTTAGAAATGCACATTTGACAGTAGCTTAAATTGGGCGTGTAACAACCTAAAATTTAAATAGTCTGATTGTTTGACTTGGGATTAAAAACACTGGTCTTCCATTGTATTTAGCTATCGAAGAAAGTAAGTGCCATGGTTAAAAAAAAAAAAAAAAAAAAGGGACTATATTGTTTCTATGGCATTTGTAATGAAAAACAGTATCCTAAAGAGTATCCTTTATAATTCAAATGCACAAACTGCTATAGATTAATAAAACAACAAAAAAATTACTGAAATTATATTCCATTACTCCATTAATGCATTCATGTTTACATTAACAATATAATAAAATGCAATATGAATCTCACATTTCTGCCACAATACCATGGTTACAGTTAGTGTTACTACAGTAATTCCATGGCAAATGTTGGTGATGTGAATCGAAAAGCCTTCTAAACTGGATCATTGTGACGGAATGATTCTCCTGTATTCCACGTCACTGTTGTTAATAATGTCAGTGGTGTTTCACCTGGGCGGGTTGCATAAACTGCTTAGACTAGTCTTAAGAAGTTAAACTTAAAAAGACCAAGACTGGTCATAATTTTTTAAGTCAGTTACAAAAAGGTAGATTGGTCTAATGTGAATCCAAAAAATAAGACTGATTACCCCTTGGCTAACTGCTAGTTAGTCAAACTAGTTTGTAAGACAGTCTTGAAGGTGACATATCATGAAAATCTGACTTTTTCCGTGTTTAAGTGCTCGGTCCTCGGTGCATCTACCAACCCAGGAAACGTGAAAAATATTAACCCAGTAACTTTGTTTTGGTAAGCCTTTTTTTGCAAGTTTCTGAAAAAAACGAGCGTGTCAGATTTCGCTCCCTTTGTGACGTGGCAAAGGGATCTTAATATAATATCACCGCCCCTCCGCAGGTTTCCACCCACGGCGGTGCCATTGTGTTTTCACAAGCGACAACGTTGTACCAGTTCTAGCACCATGGCAAAAGTTCGAGCAAAGCATGCTAACTGTTCTATCATTAGGGTCCCACACCTTGGTTAACTTCAAATTCAAGGACCTTTCAAGGACTTTCCAGGTCCAATACCCTCAAATTCAAGGACTTAATGTGGGGACACATTTCAAGTGAGAGCAAGGTTACATCGTGTTACCTTGTAAGATACATTGTTACAGTTTTCATGTGTCAAACACAACTAAGCAAAAAAGCATTTTTTTTTTGGCCATATGACGGAGATCGGATATTCTATTTGTCGTATTTCTGTTTTGCATGGATTTTATTGAAAAGATTTTAGGTTCATGTAACCAGAAGTTTTAAGATATATGAATATTAGGGATGTAACGATTCACTCAACTCACGATTCGATTCACGGTTTTGATTTCACGATTCGATTCACGATTATATTTTATTTTTTACAAAATGAGATTTAAGACAAATTATAAATTTAATGTGTCCTTTTATTATTGCTTGGACAAAATGCTGCACATTTCTTTGTGAAATTTAAATATAACACTATAATAATATACTAATATAGCACTTGCATATTATTGCTTTTTTTGTTGGTTTTGATTGCTTCTATTGTCCTCATTTGTAAGTCGCTTTGGATAAAAGTGTCTAAATGACAAAATTTAAATATAATGTAAATGTAAATAACTAAACTAGATTTAAATTTTAAAACAAGCCCCAAATCAAATAAGTAACAAAGAAATCTCTTCATATAAACAAAATAAGGCTTTGTCTGTGCTCTTTCCATTTAAAATGAGAGGCAACAACTGCATTTTAATCATGATCCAAACAAAGATGCTGCATACATCCAGCATGAGCAGTTTTTAATTTAAATTAAATTGTATAATTTCGAAATTTGAAGCAAAAACAAAAAAATACCATCTAAACTTTTCTAAAGACAGTAAGTTCCCCTCAGACATGCATTCATATAAACTCCTACCCCTAAATGAATCGCGATTTGTTTAGCATCTCAACCGATTTGAATAGTCACATATTTGAATAGATTTTCAACCGGCTCACGGTTAATCGTTACATCCCTAATGAATATGCTTAAGTTCTTCTTGCCTCATGGGTTTACATCATCTTAACAAGCAAAGCAATTAAACATTAATTTCACGGTGTGTCTGTGAAACGTTGAGGTACCATCGTAGTAGTTTCATACGCGCGTGAACGTCATGGCAACGTACAACACAAAGTACCTCACGTGGGAAACACTTAAAGGTCCCCTGAAGTGCCTTGAAACACGCAGCATTATTCTATGTGGTGATGTAATTTCAACTGAAACAGTAAGACAGGGCGGTACATAGAGCAGCCCCGCCCCATTTTTAAAATAGCCAATAGCATTTTGTTTATACCTGCACAGGGCATGCAGAGTCATTGAGCTCGGTAAAGCCGCATTTGACAGCCACAGTCTAATATATTACCCCCTAGATTCAATATGAAACTCTTAGTAAAACAAAACAGTGATCATAATCATGCTGAGGCTGTGTAGTTTTAAAAGTGTTTAATATGCGCGAGTCGGCATATATGACCCGCTCCGTGCGCTCGAGTCTTTGGACCGGAGTCAAAATCTGGATCAGACTGTGCGTGCTGCCGCGGTTCGCGTGAAACAACGTGAAACCAGACCTCATTTGCCCCAATCGAAAGCATATTTACACTGTCTGAAATCGTTCCCTATCGCCTACATTGTGCACTACGTGCCATTCACTGTAGAGGAAATACTACACTGTGAACAAGTGACCAATCTCAGCCGGCGCTTCAGTGTCTATTTATAGTGTAGCAGGCGGGCGCTTCGAAATCGAGAGAGTATTTGATTGGTCAGAAGATTTGATGTGAACCTGAAGTACGAGGTGACGTCAAAAAAATCGTTGATCCTTTTTGGCGGAAGTGACTAACTGCAAGCTTTGAATGCTTATATCTTCTAAATCCAAATTTTGTTACTGTTTTAAAGCACACTGGCTTATAGATACCCTTAAGACTAACATATTGATACTAACACCCAAAAAAACTTTAATTTTGATTTCATGGGGACTTTAAGGTAACATTTAAATGTGCGTAACTAATGTAAATCATGCAAGATAGTATGCATAGGCCACAAAGTGTTAGCGAAATAACACATTAGCAGACCAGAGGGAATAATATGGAATTTTTTCCAGAAAACTTCTTGCACAAAATAAATTCAAGCACTTTTAAGGACCTGTATCCATGTATGTTTATTTTCAAAAACTTTCCAGGGCCTTTAACTTTTTTTTTCAGATTCACAAACTTTCAAGGATTTCAAGGACCCGTGGGAACCTAGAGTCCCAGCCTCAGAGGAGACAAGAGAGCAGTGGATTTATTTATTTACTGTATATTACGCTGCTACCACTCAGATCTAATAAAAACAAGTGATTTCTTTCCCAGCTGTTTACCTTCACAGACATAACCGACTGTTTCTGTAACTCGTGTGTTTTTAAAGGGGTCATATGATGCAATTTAAATTTTTCCTTTCTCTTTGGAGTGTTACAAGCTCTTGGTGCATAAAGAAGATCTGTAAAGTTGCCACCCAAATGTTCACGCAAAGAAAGGCGGCGTAACTTTTATTCTTGCTGTAGTATTGTTGTTGCCGCCTCCATGTCGTGAAGGCGCCGTGTGTTTCGTTGTGAAAGCGAAACTTTGTTTGGCCTTCCAAAAGAGGACGATATCTGCTTCTTCATGCCTGGAGCTGATCCGTGCTGGTTGCTGAGGAAATACTACAACTTTGCGCTGTGGATCACCGGATCGGCTTTCACCGTGGACGAAGCGGAGTCCAGCCCGGGGTCGTCACATGTGGTTGCCGCAAGCC
>NW_015644640.1:0-2962 GCF_001515625.1 Sinocyclocheilus rhinocerous | reverse complement strand
GGCAGTGTAGAGTAGCGCTTGTTGTTTGTCATTTCTCCGATCACAAATGCAGACATGGTTTTATGTTTACGCGGCGCGATGCAACAACGCGTAAAAAGTCAGTGGGGACATAATTATGGATTATAATGACTAATACTGGATGCAACGAATGCCTCGTTTATAATGGGTTTTCATGTTTTTGAATCATCGCTCCGGCCTGAGAGGGCATCATCATAGTATGGTAGGGGCGTAACATTTCCACAACACGCTTGAGGTATTCGGTCAATCATAACGTACTGGATAGCTGGCCAATCACAGCACACCTTGCTTTTCAGACCGATGAGCTTTGTAAAAATCGACGCGTTTCAGAAAGGGGCATAGCGGAGAAACAATAATGTACAGTATGTGGAAAATAATGTGTTTTTTTAAACTTAAACCGCATAAACATTTCATTACACCAAATACACAAAATAAATGTTCTTTTTAGCAACATCATATGACCCCTTTAACAAACTTTTGTGTATTTGACAGTTTAAGCACAATAAGACATGAAAGAGAACTTAGTTTAGTACCGTGTGACAGCCGCTTTCTGTGCGTGTGCTTTGGATGCGTGCGCTCAGAAAACCCTATATCATAAGTTTAAACTAATATGGCTTTAAAATGCATGATTTCAGTGCGATAGACATGATAATCAAAACCAAACATATGTTTTGTTTTTTTGTTTTTCATCAGAGTATCTGAGGTACGAGCTGTAAAGGCACAGCCCAATACTGGAAAAGGGGGAGGGAGCAGCAGCTCATTTGCATTTAAAGATACATGCATGAAAACAACATGTTTCTGCTTCCTCTCAAAATAGACATTTTCAGAATGATATAACAAATGATCTGTGGGGTATTTTGAGTAATTTTGAGACTTCACAGACACATTCTGGGGACCTGAGACTTATATTACATATTGTAGAAAGGGGCATAATAGGTCACCTTTAAGATAGTGTCTATGTTTATGCAACTGGCCCCTGGCTTTAAACTTTAAATCAAAGACACCTGTGGTTTGTATCAGAGAACTCTGTGCCAAACTCAAATGTAGGACTGGGCGATAAAACGATAACAATAATTATTACGATATAATTTTCCTTGATTAAACGATAACAAGAGTTTGATAAATGTTCGATAATGCTTATGCTCCAAAAGCGGAACGAAACAGTGCTACTCATTTTAACCGCACAACATGGACCATTTATCCACTCGACTCAAAGTTGTAACGCCAACACAGTGCGAGCTTTCTAGAGCAGATGCGTTTACTCGCTGATAAGTCGGCCACGCGACCACTAAACAGTGCTGTGAAATCCAATGTAAAGTGCTTGAATTCAGCGAAAAACACAAATGACTCCGTGATTTAAACTAGTTTAAAGGCAGATGAAACAGCACTGACAAACAGGAGAAATTGCAAACAATGATACAGTCAGAAGGCTTTTCAGTCTACAAACTGCTGTTGTAACACTAACTGCACCATGGTATTGTGGCAGAAAACATGTATTAAATGTATTAAAGGAGTTATAGAATATAATTACAGTATTCTTTGTGATGAAGCTATAGATGTGCACTGATCCGATATTCAGTATCGTATCGGTTTCGATTAGGGATGTGTGGGTCTAGTCGACTAGTCGACTAAACGGTACAGCTCCTACTAATCGACACTGAAAACATCTGGGCGGAAACGACATTTTTACCTCAGACCTCACATGCGGTTTCCTCGTGTCAGTTGCAGCGAGTTAAAAAATGGCCATGCGAAAGACGAGAAGGTGTGGGATTATTTTGAATTAGAAGGAAACGGAAAAGTTTTGTGTAAACTGTGTAATGTCAAATTGTCTTACAATCACTCTACTGGAGCAATGCGTAATCATATTCAATACAGGCACGTAGGCGTTAGCTTAGAGGCTGGCCAAAGCCAGCAAATGTCAATCACGTCATTCACTACAACCCGCCGGCGCTGTGATCCCATCCGCGCCGTCTATTCCGCTAACGAACACCCACTTCGGTGGTGGTGCGGGATGTCCAGGCGCTTTCTGAAACGCTGTCGGCTTGCTTTTCGTTATCTCTGCATGCCTGTGACTTCAGTTCCTGCCGAGCGCGTTTTTTTCAAGTGCAGGAATTTGATTGTTAATCGCCTCAGGTCCCGTCTTTCACCAGACCACGTTGATAATTTCACTGAACAAATAACGCATGGTCTGAGTAAGTAAAATGGGCATTGTTGCATTTTGTTTTTAGACGATATAGCCTACACGAAGTACGTTTTTAAAAGCCATTTTAATGCTATTTCTTGATAAACCTTCCTATTGTTTTTGACTTGTGTTTTAATATGTTGGCTAACGTTATATGAAGATGAAGAATTCTGTTCTCCTGGTTCTGCTATTGATTGATTTTCCATTGTTCTGCATTTCCCCAGCTGATTTGAATAAATAAGCTATGCTTTGGCCGACGGTGAGTGTATACTCTTTTTTTTTTTGTTTGTTTTTTTGTTTTTTTAACGACCACCTAAAATTAAATGATAACGCGAGGCAAGTGTGCGGCAAGCGGAATTCATTGAGGGATTTGACAGTGTGATTCATAGATTAAGTATTTCAAATATAGGCTATTATATACGCACACACAGAGGGTTTTTTTTCTTACCATCTTTTGGGGGTTTCTTGCTTTTAGACTAGTCGACTAGTCGGATGGGGGGGGGGTTTCTTGCTTTTAGACTAGTCGGATACAAAACTTTCGTTTAAACGACAGTCAAATTAGTCGTCGCTCACATCCCTAGTTTCGATAATGCCTTTTTCTGCCGGATCCGGAATTGGTCTGACGAGACCGATCAAAATCCATTTTGTGTTATTCATAAGCCCCACGAAAGACACAAAAACATTATAAAGCACCACAAAGTTTTCGTGCACAATATCCCAAGTGTTCTGAAGCCGTTCCATAGTTTAATGTGAGGTACAGAT
>NW_015644639.1:71446-71972 GCF_001515625.1 Sinocyclocheilus rhinocerous | reverse complement strand
AATCTTCTTTCGTGCTACAGTGGTTACTGTTCTCTAATTTTGATCTCTGTGTTTTACACAAAAGAAAAGGTTTTTGTTGAAATGCCTTGGTTATTTTGTCAAATATGTGACCCTGGACCACAAAACCAGTCTTAAGTCGCTGGGGTATATTTGTAGCAATAGCCAAAATACATTGTATGGGTCAAAATTATAGGTTTTTCTTTTATGCCAAAAATCATTAGGACATTAAGTAAAGATCATGTTCCATGAAGATATTTTGTAAATTTCCTACTGTAAATATATCAAAACTTAATTTTTGATTAGTAATATGCATTGCTAAGAACTTTAAAGGCGATTTTCTCAATAAATGTTTTTTTTGCACCCTCAGATTCCAGCTTTTCAACTAGCTGTATCTCGGTCAAATATTGTCCTAACAAACCATACATCAACGGAAAGCTTATTTATTTAGCTTTCAGATGATGTATAAATCTCAATTTCAAAAAATTGACCCTTATGACTGGTTTTGTGCTCCAGGGTCACATATATT
>NW_015644639.1:65944-66060 GCF_001515625.1 Sinocyclocheilus rhinocerous | reverse complement strand
GTAATCTTCTTTCGTGCTACAGTGGTTACTGTTCTCTCTCTGTGTTCTCTGTGTTTTACACAAAAGAAAAGGTTTTTGTTGAAATGCCTTGGTTATTTTGTCAAATTGGACCACAA
>NW_015644639.1:62924-65810 GCF_001515625.1 Sinocyclocheilus rhinocerous | reverse complement strand
TGTAAATATATTAAAACTTAATTTTTGATTAGTGATATGCATTGCTAAGAACTTAATTTGGACAACTTTAAAGGCGATTTTCTCAATATTTCGTTTTTTTTGCACGCTCAGATTCCAGATTTTCAAATAGTTGTATCTCGGCCAAATATTGTTCCTATCCTAACAAACCATACATAAATGGAAAGCTTATTAGCTTATTAATTATTCAGCTTTCAGATGATGTATAAATCTCAATTTTGAAAAATGTACCCTTATGACTGGTTTTGTGGTCCAGGGTCACATATGTTAGTGGAACAGTGGTATACCCACAGCTAATATTCCTTCAACTTTTGAGCAATGAAGATTACAATATTTAAGAAAAGAACAAGTATTCAAGGGGCAACATGTATATTGAAAATAGCAGAGGACCTAGGACAGATCCTTGTGGCACGCCATATATATATATATATATATATATACATACATACATACAGGGTGCTATTTGCCGGGGGGGGGAGGGTCCCGATCTGAATCAAATGATTCACTATACGCAATCCAATTGGAGAGATTCGAAACAGTGAATCGTTTTGCGACGCAATGGTTTAACTGATTCGGAGTTTCAAAAAGCTCCATTGTGTTCTTTGCTTACTTTCTCTATATAATCTATTTGTTGTTTGAATAACTGTGGAAATAAAATCATTACAATTAATAGGCCTAACTTACAATGTTTTTATTAAATTGTGATCACATTAAATACAGTTTCCGTCGTATTAAAAACATTTTAGGACATGTCACCTATTGTCTACTTGCCTAAAAAGACGAGTAGTTGGGTCAGCCTCCGCCTATGGAGTTTTATAGGCCTATAAAAAGTTTTCAAAAGCATCCCCCCCTCTGGTTTTTTCACAAATCGCACCCCGTGTGTATATACAGTGGGTACGGAAAGTATTCAGACCCCCTTAAATTTTTCACTCTTTGTTATATTGCAGCCATTTGCTAAAATCATTTAAGTTAATTTTTTTTCCTCATTAATGTACACACAGCACCCCATATTGACAGAAAAACACAGAATTGTTGACATTTTTGCAGATTTATTAAAAAAGAAAAACTGAAATATCACATGGTCCTAAGTATTCAGACCCTTTGCTCAGTATTTAGTAGAAGCACCCTTTTGATCTAATACAGCCATGAGTCTTTGGGAAAGATGCAACAAGTTTTTCACACCTGGATTTGGCGATCCTCTGCCATTCCTCCTTGCAGATCCTCTCCAGTTCTGCCAGGTTGGATGGTAAACGTTGGTGGACAGCCATTTTTAAGTCTCTCCAGAGATGCTCAATTGGGTTTAAGTCAGGGCTCTGGCTGGGCCATTCAAGAACAGTCACAGAGTTGTTGTGAAGCCACTCCTTCGTTATTTTAGCTGTGTGCTTAGGGTCATTGTCTTGTTGGAAGGTAAACCTTCGGCCCAGTCTGAGGTCCTGAACACTCTGGAGAAGGTTTTCGTCCAGGATATCCCTGCACTTGGCCGCATTCATCTTTCCCTCGAATGCAACCAGTCGTCCTGTCCCTGCAGCTGAAAAACACCCCCACAGCATGATGATGCCACCACCATGCTTCACTGTTGGGACTGTATTGGACAGGTGATGAGCAGTGCCTGGTTTTCTCCACACATACCACTTAGAATTAAGGCCAAAAAGTTCTATCTTGGTCTCATCAGACCAGAGAATCTTATTTCTCACCATCTTGGAGTCCTTCAGGTGTTTTTTAGCAAACTCCATGCAGGCTTTCATGTGTCTTGCACTGAGGAGAGGCTTCCGTCAGGCCACTCTGCCATAAAGCCCCGACTGGTGGAGGGCTGCAGTGATGGTTGACTTTCTACAACTTTCTCCCATCTCCCGACTGCATCTCTGGAGCTCAGCCACAGTGATCTTTGGGTTCTTCTTTACCTCTCTCACCAAGGCTCTTCTCCCCCGATAGCTCAGTTTGGCCAGACGGCCAGCTCTAGGAAGGGTTCTGGTCGTCCCAAACGTCTTCCATTTAAGAATTATGGAGGCCACTGTGCTCTTAGGAACCTTAAGTGCAGCAGAAATTTTTCTGTAACCTTGGCCAGATCTGTGCCTTGCCACAATTCTGTCTCTGAGCTCTTCAGGCAATTCCTTTGACCTCATGATTCTCATTTGCTCTGACATGCACTGTGAGCTGTAAGGTCTTATATAGACAGGTGTGTGGCTTTCCTAATCAAGTCCAATCAGTATAATCAAACACAGCTGGACTCAAATGAAGGTGTAGAACCATCTCAAGGATGATCAGAACAAATGGACAGCACCTGAGTTAAATATATGAGTGTCACAGCAAAGGGTCCGAATACTTAGGACCATGTGATATTTCAGTTTTTCTTTTTTAATAAATCTGCAAAAATGTCAACAAATCTGTGTTTTTCTGTCAATATGGGGTGCTGTGTGTACATTAATGAGGAAAAAAAATTAACTTAAATGATTTTAGCAAATGGCTGCAATATAACAAAGAGTGAAAAATGTAAGGGGGTCTGAATACTTTCCGTACCCACTGTAACCTCTAAATATGGTGGTTTTTTTCTGGCGGTATTTTGTGATTTATGGAGCGATTAAAAGAGAGATCCCCTCAGTAAAAGCCTTTAACTCTAATATGTAAAAAAAAAATTGGACCAGGCTTTATGCAATGTTCAGTTTATTATTCTGGAAATATATGCAAATGAGTGCATATTTAATTAGATAATGCAACGTTTGCATATGTGAACATAATGTTACAGAAAACTTAAAGGCTTCATTTGGCCAAAAAATTTAAATTGTCATCATTTCCTTACATCAAGTTGTTCCAAACCTGTATGAGTTTCTTTCTTCTGTTGTGCACAAAAGAAGATATTTTGAAGAATGT
>NW_015644639.1:58959-61498 GCF_001515625.1 Sinocyclocheilus rhinocerous | reverse complement strand
CAAGGGGCAACATGTATATTGAAAATAGCAGAGGACCTAGGACAGATCCTTGTGGCACGCCATATATATATATATATATATATATACATACATACATACAGGGTGCTATTTGCCGGGGGGGGGAGGGTCCCGATCTGAATCAAATGATTCACTATACGCAATCCAATTGGAGAGATTCGAAACAGTGAATCGTTTTGCGACGCAATGGTTTAACTGATTCGGAGTTTCAAAAAGCTCCATTGTGTTCTTTGCTTACTTTCTCTATATAATCTATTTGTTGTTTGAATAACTGTGGAAATAAAATCATTACAATTAATAGGCCTAACTTACAATGTTTTTATTAAATTGTGATCACATTAAATACAGTTTCCGTCGTATTAAAAACATTTTAGGACATGTCACCTATTGTCTACTTGCCTAAAAAGACGAGTAGTTGGGTCAGCCTCCGCCTATGGAGTTTTATAGGCCTATAAAAAGTTTTCAAAAGCATCCCCCCCTCTGGTTTTTTCACAAATCGCACCCCGTGTGTATATATATATAGGCTATATATTGTGGCGTGAGGAGCAAACGACAGACTCAGTGGGCGTGGCGTCAGGCCTCAGAGAGGCTTTTATTAACAGAAAAATAACATAAAAACAGGGAATAAAGTGTCCAAAGGGGAAATGGTGTTCAAAATAAACAGGGGATCTGGTGTCCTCGTCGTGCTGAAGGTGGGGCAGTGTTCGGGAAGGAAGGGTCCAGGTAATGGGCGGAGTCCGGCGGCCACTGTTGTGTAATATTCAGTTTCCGTGAAAAACTGTTCCAATGGGCGGGGTTAGTATGAATATTCATAGGTATTTTAAAAGTCTTTAATGCTGGTGTTATAGCTGTTAACTTTATGAAATGATCCGCGGCGCCGACACTCTCCAGACGCGGAGAAACTCCGCCTTTGTTCATGACCACTCCTCTAGCCCCAGCTGGCCCGCTTTGGCCCAAGGTTTTCGTCGGGCCAAAAAACCCTGGCCGTTGGCCCCGAGGAAGCCCCGGAAGTGACAGTGGAAACACGGCTACTGTAATCACACAGCGGTCACGTGGCCTGTGCTGTCCGCTGTTGTGTAATATTCAGTTTTCGTGAAAAACTGTTCCAATGGGCGGGGTTAGTATGAATATTCATAGGTTCGGTCCATGGTGGGTGTGGCCTTTTGAACTAAGTACAAGCGAATGGAATGGAGTGTGTTGTCTGTTCTTCAGCTTTTGTTTGATGAATTATTTCGATAAGGCAATAAAGCCGAATGTTCATACTCCCCATTTAGATGTACAGCTGTTTATGTTATTCACATAATAGGCTAAAATGCTTATTGTTTCGCATGTGCTTTTATCAGAACGCTTTATCATGGCCATATGACAATGTTTTTGCTGTATAGCTTACGTGAATGTTACTGAACACATTTCTGTTGTTCCTCATTGCTTTTTGTCATTTATTTTCAAGCTGTAAACTGTGTCCCTAGTTGCTGTGTATTTTGCTGCATCATAACTTTTCATAACTTTCAATGACTGCAATTAAACTCAAATGTCATTAGATTCATGTTCAAATAAAGATGTTTTAATGTTCTCTGGTGTTGTTTTGTGTTGCCTTTTTTCGTTTTGTGTTTGCTTTTTTTTTTTGTCAAGAGCCTTGCAACAATAAAAAAAAAAAAAATAATTAGCAGCTGAGAGATGTTGTTTATGGGTGTTTTCCTGAAAGCTAAAAGGCAATATAAGAGAAGAGAGACCGAACGAAAAGACAAAGGTCATTTTAAATGTATTGCCCATAAAAGGCTGCGCTTCTAGTACTACTTAAACACACACACACACGAAGAGTTAAATTTTCCAATTTTATTCATGCATAAATATATGCAGCAATGCATTACACATTGGTGGCTTTATCAGAATGCATAGACATTACAAGAAATTCCAGGTGTCCTCGGGATGGGCGTCATATCTCCACTGTCTCTGTGAGAGGTTGGCATCCAACTGGAGCTAGGGATTATATGGGCATCCTGAGGTAAGGTGGAAGGGCAGACAGAGTAATTAGCTGCAAACAATTTTTTGTGTTATTTGCATTTGATCTTGTACTATTAAACTGCAGATACAAGATGCATTCTGTAAAGTCTGGCTGAAGAGATGTTTTTAATGTAGATTTAAGTGATGACTTACTAATCAAATGGTGCGTAGAAATCCTATTACAAAATTGAACAGGGCCTTCAGGCATCCAGGACAAACAAAAACATCTTTTATATCGGGTCGGTTTACACATGCCCAGTGAAACCACCCATTACAGCAGTCACACTGAATCTGAACAAAACAATGACATTACAGCATGTTTTAAAGCAACATTCAAAGAGCAAATGAAACAAATGATGTGTCAGTTGTGTGTGTGTGTATATATATATCTATATATATATATATATGTGTATATATATATATATATATATATATATATATATATATACAGTGGTGTAAAAAAGTGTTGGCCCCCTTCCTGATTTCTTATTTTTTTGCATGTTTGTCACACTTTAAT
>NW_015644639.1:56320-57480 GCF_001515625.1 Sinocyclocheilus rhinocerous | reverse complement strand
TTTTTCATTATTTATTTGTTTAATTTTTTTGGCTAGTAGAAATTATGAATGGCCGGTAACTTAAAAATTTAGTAGCCAAATTGGCTGGTGAGTGAAAAAGTTAATTTCAAACCCTGTATATATATATATATATATATATATATATATATATACATACACAACTGACACATCATTTGTTTCATCAATATTAAGTGCATTATGTTGATGCTTTTATTTCCATAGATGACCTTTCAGACTTATGCTTGGCATGTGGGGGCAAATATCCATCCACACAAGATACACAGGATGCGAATACATGCATACATACATGCATACCACTTTCTTGTAGCAGACGCAGGCCCATTTCTTTGCGAAACATGTCAACATTGGCAGCTGTGTTTCCAAACTCCAAACTGCCGCCTGTTAGAATTGCTTCTGCAAACTACAAAAAGAACTCATTAAACCCTCAATACTTTAACACTTTTAATTAGTAAGTGCATGGGCAGTTAAAAAACACCTACTTTGCATACAAAAATCCCACATTAAGTGCCATCCTGCTGGAAGCTGTGTGGTAAAGTACCACATTGCCACTTCCCAGCAATTCCCTTCGTGGCCATAAAATTGCTTTGTTGGGTTCAGAAGTATTTCAAATGTTAATAAAAATCAGACAAACAATTAATAAATGAGGACATGAAGGGCATATTTTTGTTCTGACCTTACAACCTTTTTACAGTGAGCTATTTTTTGATGGTTTTCACCAAGAGAATTTAGGTATAGAATCCTCCATTCTTTAGGATAAATCACCTGTAAAATGAATATTATTTAATCTTGCTCTGAATTTATATCACTTACAGTTTATAGAAGGATGAGATGGAAAGAAACAGACCATGAGTGTCCAGTTGTTACGTATCCGGTCCATGAACTTCCGTCTGCTAGCCATCAGAGGTCACCCTTCCATTTTCATTGACTCTCGCACTACACACTGTTGCATATCACCCCGGACTACATATCCCATCATTCATTGCACTGATTGCACACAGCTGTTTCACTGATTGCACACAGCACTGATTGCACACAGCTGTTTCATATCACTCACTCACTATTTAACACTCACTCTGATCCCTTCCCGCCGCCAAGTATTGTTTAGCACTTATCAGTTGATAGCTACACTACAGAGCCCT
>NW_015644639.1:48678-56030 GCF_001515625.1 Sinocyclocheilus rhinocerous | reverse complement strand
ACGCTCTGACGATGACAGCGATGGTAAAATCATCTGCTCAAATTGAACCCTTTTAAGTTTCAAAAGGTAACGAAATAAAATATCAAGAGAGTTTTTTGCTATTGCAGCAGTTAAAGGTCCATCCGTGCTGTATATGTGCTTGGAAAAAAATATGATCAGAATATGAACTTGCATAATAATTATGCATGCACTGTATTTTTCCTCTTCTGCTGCCGAGGTAATGCAAGGAATGTTGTGAGTGGTCGTCAAGGCAGCCAATCAGAATTTAGCAGACTCGTCTCTGATTGGCTGGAATTATGGCATATTGTAACGCTGGGTTGTGTTGAGCACGCGAGCTGTTGGCATTTAGAGAGCACTGAGGGCGGGCATCAGGTGAGCAAGCTAGTGAAACGTTGCACGCGCAAAAGAGAAGGTCTGCACACATCCAAAAACTTATTTTAAATGCAAAATTGATTTTCGTGCGCTCAAAATACTTTTTTCTTTGCGAAACGAACGTTTTCTCCACAAAACTCAGATCGCGAGCGTGCAAAATGCACTTTTGTGTGCTCAAAATATGATCTTTCGCACGCAGAAATGTGGCAGAAATGTAATCCCATACGCTCGGCCTTTAACAGCGGCGGTGATGAAGCTCCATTCGCTTCAGGTGTGCCTCATCACACGCCGCCAGCCCTAGCTATTTCAGCGCCCCTCCTCTCTCAAGTGGGTGCGTGAGCGCAATATATATATATGTCTAATGTGGGTGTGTTTATATATACATCTATAAATATACACAGTACACACACATATATTACGTAAACAAGCTTTTATTTTGATGTGATTAATCGCAATTAATCGATTTGACAGCCCTAAAAAAATTACACATAAATACATACATACATACACACACATATATATATATATATATATATAGACAGCATTTAGTTTGTCACACCACAGTTTTACCCATTTTAACAGCAAGTGTTTATTTTGACTCTGTGGCAGCATATCTCTTCTGGTCTTCTGTCAGACCAAAGTTGTCCCAGTGACTACAGCGCACAAGTTTGTCTTTGAAGAGCTGCTTTTTCAACAAGTGCTTTACTAGACCGTCCAAACTCCACTTCTCACAACATCTCAGCTGAATAAAACAACCAACACATAAACATCCATTTATCTCATTTAAAATCAACATGAAATTTTGGCAATACATGATTTATTATTTCAACTCTAACTAAAAGGTCTTATTTCACTGTACATATCTTCACAGTACATAGAGGACAGTGTGCTTTACTGAATAAACATATTTATCTTGACGTATGTCACTGCCACGATACAGTACTTAACAGTTGTTTCAGGGTACTGTGGTCAGATATTTGCAGATATTTTCTAGTATTCACTGTCTTCCCCGCCAATATTGTATATCAGACTGCTCATCCAGCAATACTTTCATGTCTGTCACACCACACCTCTAACTCACTCTCTCAATTCAACCAAGCATCTTGGCTCCACCTTGCGTCTCATTCATCGACTGCAGCGAAAATGACATCAGAGAACTTCAATATTAACATGAACACTAAAACAATATTACAGCTGCTAGGCTGATTTCTTACACAGCAATGGACTATTTTTTTTTCTTCTTTTTCTTATGACTAGTTTTAAGATAATAAGAGATAATTATAATTCTATATATTATATATTCACCTGGGGTGCCTCAGGGCTCAGTTTTAATTATGATAATGTAAATAACGAAGTTTTTGTTATTAATCTATTTATTTTGTTGGTTAAGTTTCACATTCATAAGTGTAAATTTTCTAACAAAAAACCCTGTTTTACAGTGTTTTTTAAAGAGTTGGAAAATTACTTGTGTACTATTCAACATAGTACTAATAGAAAGGCAATTAAAACTGTCAGTTTGTGTTCTGTCTTCAAAATCTTTGCGTAATGTAAAGGTCATGCATGTCTCGGATTATGTGTGTATATATGTATATGGATATGTGTATGTGTATGTATGTATGTATATATATATATATATATATATGTATATATGTGTATGTATGTATGTATGTATATATGTATATGTGTATGTGTATATATATATATGTGTATGTATACATATATATATATATATATACCTTGCTACGTGTACTGCGTTAGGCTAACCGAGACTTGTCATTTGCACTTATATATTGTTGCTCTTTTGTTAGTTTTTACTGCTTTTATTGTCCTCATTTGTAAGTCGCTTTGGATAAAAGCGTCTGCTAAATGACTAAATAAATAAATAAAATAAATAGATAATTTGATCTGAAAATCAATATTTCACGTCCTTGTATCAGTGTTACTTTAGGATTATTTATGTAGTATTATAGTATTTATTAATGTTTTGAACGAGTTTCTATTTTTAGATTTTTCATTTCCATTTTCCATTACATATTGTTATATTTATAACTTTAATTTATTTTTATTTAGCTTTTAGTTTTAGTAATTTTAGTCCTTCAAGTTCAACTTCAACTTATTTATTTCAGTTAATTGCCAAGGCAACATTTCCAAGTCTAATATTTGTATTTTATTTTATTTTATCTTTCTTTCAATTACTGAAAATTATTTTTAATAGTTTTAATTTTAGCTAACAATAGCAACACTGCCTTTTATTAATTTATTTAGTGAGTTGCCGTGTAATAAGCTAAATTACAGTCAGCCAGTTATTATCGCAAAATACAGTGTATATAGAAAAGAATCACACCTTGAGCACAGCCTTTTACAGCTGAAAGTCAAATGGCTTTGTGTGACATTGAGAAGGTGATGAGCTACTCCTGATTGAGTTTATACGTCAGTTTTAGGAGGGGGTGATCCTTTTTCCAACTCAGTGATTCTGTTTTATTATTTTTTTCTGACACGTTAGTGTTTTATCTTTCACTTGGATGTTATAAGTTGTAAATACAGCTGGATAAAACAAAAAGGGGTTATTTTGTGACTGGTTGACTGTAATTTACTGTCCATTATCCCATACTCATCACCCTCCAGCCAAAAAGACATGTGATTTGAGTAATCATTCATGCTGGGAGTTTAATTCTTTGTGTTAAAGGGATAGTTCACCCAAAAATTAAAATGCATACCGTCTTGTTTGCCAGATTAGACAGCTCAACAATATTGTTCAATTTGATGTCATAATCAGATAGTAACTTCCACTTGTCACCCTCAATTCCCACTCCAACTTTCATGATATTTTCATCCTCCAAAAACACCTTCAGGCCAGGAGGAAACCCTGAAACATAAGACATACAGTACCTGAGCAGATAATCAGATAATACTAAGCAATGACAGGCAGCTTCTGCCTAAGCCCACCTGACATGGAGGAGATGTGAAACAGATAGCATTTCTCCTCTGATGCACACAGCTGCACTACAGCCACTTTCTTTGTCTTCCCTTTGGTGAAGCTGGGCGGCCACTCCAGATCAAATCCCACCGCTGAGTCTGATGCCAAACCAGATCTGGAGGAGACACACAAAAGCCAAATATAAGGAGAGATTGGGTAGGTTAACAAACATCTTCATCCACACTCATTCTCAGCACAAGTCATGTGACATCAGTAACTGCGTATACTTTCTGGGTCAGACAACCCAGATCCTTCGGCATTAGGCCAGACTCTCCCAAGAAAGTCCCACAAATCCTACATAACCTGTCAACAACAAGTTCAAGACAAATTTCACCCCAAATCCAAAGAGTGAAATCAAATATTTTGCATATATTGTTATATCTGATAATTCAGAATGCTGAATAACCCTCTTTCCAAATGACCTTTACCATAAGATTATTATTTTAGAGCTGAGCAAGTAAAACAAACTATTCACAGTAGAACTTTCCATGATTATTCCAGAGACGTTTCTTCCACTACGGTAAAGAGAATTGTGCTTAAGTGAACACTGTGGAACTCTGGGCCCCAAAGCGACATGATGATGATAAACAATGAATCAATGAGTGTGTATTTCAACGCTCCCCCAAAAAACGTTGTGTTTGTGGGGAAATGAGGCGGAAGGAAACATCTATATTTCAGTTATTTTGCGAGCAAACACAAAGGGGGATTCAATGCTTTTGCGAGTGAACGCAGAAGTACTGACATATATTTTTTCTTCCCATTTGCACAATTTTTTCAACACCATGTCTCCTTAATGGCTCCATAGTGCCCTCTTTCGACATCTGTTGCCAAAACATAGAACTGCAAGCTCCTTGCTGAAAACGTGTTTTTTATTTTTATTTTTTAATGTCCGTTGTGTTTCAGCACTCATGCTCCATGCGGAGGAATCTGATGGTTAGACCGTCATGGTTACCTCTGATCAGGATACTTAGAGCGGATCTGACTAGCTAAACCAAGTTCCTGGATAGTAAGTACAAATAACAACGTCCTACAAGATGTGTATGCAAAAAAGATGCCATCTGATCAAGAGAGTAGCATATCTGGCACTATAACAGCCGTCTTTAATTACTTTTTTATGGACAGCACTGAATATAAATCATTATTGTAGATGTACCATTCTAGTGACTCAAAACAAGAACACTCTTTTGATTCTGAACACTGTTTTTATGCACTGGCTCAATTATTCTTTTCTAACAAAAACTTAAAAGATAAATCCTTTGTAGTGCACCTTCAATTGTTATGAAAATGTCCTAGTATTTAAGTTTTTTTTTTTTAGGGTTACCTAAGCATGTTTTTACAAGATTCAGCCAAATATATTACCTTAAATCTTCTGATAAAAATGAGCAGTCATGTCTTTCCTGGCTGTATATGACTGTTCCTCCAAACTCCAGATAAGGAAGATCATCCTCCAGAATGCTCTTTTTATAGGGTCCTGGTGTCTGTGGAAACACACACTAAGCTAATTCAACAAAATCTGATGCATTATGACTTTAGTAAAACTGTAAGTCAATGCAAAGCGCATTAACAACCAAAGCAGTGATGTTCACGGCAGCCAACGTAATGACAGCACTGTCACTAAAGATACATGATGCACAGAAAAACACATGAAATCATAAAAATATGGAGGGCTGCCAGGTGCTTTTCATACAGGTGCATTGTGCTCTAATTTTACAACGTCTGTTTTCCAGCTTAGACAAATAAGTTATTTCCTCTCTACTTTAAACTGCTTAACCACACAGCTTTTTTCTCCAAAACAACATTTAGAAATATAAATAATGACAACATTTAAAATAAATTAATTTGAAAAAGAATGTTTAAAAAAATGACAAAATGTTATTACAAATAACAAGAATGAAGGTTCGCATATTTTTGTAGAAGCGGTGGCATGCAAATATCATATCCACAGTACAGCATGCTTCAATGCCAGGAAACAATCTTCATCTATACAATGAAAGCATCATAACATGCAAACTGCACAGGTCATGTTATAGACTAGTTGTGTCAAACATCATAAAAGCTTTTGATTTGACTTACACTACATAATATGTGGTGTAATAAATGTAGAGCACAACTTTTAGTCTTACAGAATGTATTTATAAAATGATGTGTACTTAAATGACCCTGTATAAGACCATTAAACCAGTATTTCTTGACTGTTGACCTGCAAACAGTGCTTTGGTTTGATTTGAATATAAGCATAGTGCTGCAGGTGTCTCAGTAAATAATGCAAATAAGTGGCTTTTACTTTCTCTCAACCAATGGAAAACATACACATTAGTGAAGGCACAGGTACAAAGAGAGCATTTCCTCCTGCACATAGCATGCCAGTGAAGATGACGTGCATGAAAGAAGAAAAAGAACGGCTTCAAGCAAACAGGTCAGTTTATGTTTTTCAAGTGAGTCGTGTGTGTTTTATTGTTGACTTTTCTCACATGTTCTTCCTGAGGTTTGTTCATCCATTCAGGTAGAGTCCTGTCACCCATTATAGCTTCCTTTCATCCGTCTTTAACAATAAAACAGCACAAAGCTAGTATGACTACATGGTAAAACTAACGTTAGTAGTATAAAACAGTAATGAATATTCCCGAGCGTGACATATAGTAATAATATTAATATTACTTTTGACGCGCGTTTACTAACAATGTCTTTCTGTGCCGCTGTCTTTCTGTGCATTTCATTCAGCACTTCATATTCCTCTAAAAGCTTTGATAACTCACAGCCTGTCTATACGCGTTGAATAAGAATTTATATTTATAAGCAACATTTCCAGTTACTTCAGCCAAACTCTCCCGCGCTGTATTCGTATGTGACACACCCAGCAGCGCCACCTGTGGGACTGGAGTGAAATAAACAAGCTGGCTGTGTTACCAAAAAAAAAAGAACACTGAATGAGCGTCATAACAAGCGCGGTTTTTAGTTGTTTAATATGAATGGCGTAACACTGTCTAAAGTAAATCATCTATATGAACAAAGCCGTCATGGAACTAGTATTGTGCATTATACAGTAGTTGTATTAGTTACAATGCAACACAGTGCTCGAAGTGGTAACAGCAATATCGCCAAGTATTTTTTTCATATTTGATATTTCAAATGTAATAATGATTTGCATCTGACAGCCGGTGCACAAGAGAGAACTGGTCTATAATGAAAAGTGGATAGGGCATCAAATACATTTGGAAATGCATTGGCTAAGTCTCACAATTCCTCTTAAGGTCACTGCAAATCCCTGTTGTGTTTCATGAGCTAATGCCATATGGGAGGACTTAAAACATATAGCCAACTACTATACAGTGGGGAAAATATTTATTTGATCCCCTGCTGATTTTGTAAGTTTGCCCATTTACAAAGAAATTAAGGGTCTGTAATTTTTTGGTAGATTTATTTTAAGGGATAGAGACAGAATACCGACCAAAAAATCCAGGAAAAACACATTATATAAAGGTTAGTGATTGATTTGCATATTAGTGAGTGAAATAAGTATTTGATCCCCCACCAACCAGCAAGAATTCTCCCACAGACTGGTTATGTGCCCATGTGGAACACAGATTAGTCCTGCCACTTTAAGAAGTTACTCCTAATGCTGGTTAGGTAGGTGTATAAGACATCTGTCCACACAATCTGTATCTTCCATTCCTGCCTCTCCCACCACCATGGGCAAGACCAAAGAGCAGATGATCATGAGAAAGGTGAGGGATCAGCCCAGAACTACACGGGAGGAGCTTGTTAATGATCTTAAGGCAGTTGGGACCACAGTCACCAAGCAAACCATTGGTAACACACTACGCCGCAATGGACTGAAACCCTGCAGCGCCAGCAAGGTCCCCCTGCTCAAGAAGGCACGTTCAGGCTCATTTAAAGTTTGCCAAAGAACATGTAAATGATTCAGAGAAGGCTTGGGAGAAAGTGCTGTGGTCAGATGAGACCAAAATTGAGCTCTTTGGCATTAACTCGACTCGCCGTGTTT
>NW_015644639.1:24548-43945 GCF_001515625.1 Sinocyclocheilus rhinocerous | reverse complement strand
TGGATCAAAATCCCTCCTGAGATGTGTGCAAACCTGGTGACCAACTACAAGACACGTCTTACTTCTGTGCTTGCCAACAAGGGTTTCTGCACCAAGTACTATCAAATACTTATTTCACTCACTGAAATGCAAATCAATTTCTAACCTTTATATAATGTTTTTTTTTCTGGATTTTTTTGGTTGATATTCTGTCTCTATACATTAATCTATATTTATATATAATATTTCTCTCTTTTTTCTTATTTTTGGATGTTTGTAAGTTGTTCTGTGAGTGAGTATGATTATATGTGACTTTGCTATATATATTTGCTATATATATATATACTACTAAATAGAAGTAGTGCAATAAGGGCAATGGGGTTTTATATAGGGGGTTGGGTTGGTGACAGGAACGTTGCTTAATTTCATACATTTAATATTTTATATTACAGAATTATTCGAGTGTTAATTTTTTAAGTTCATTACAATAAATAAGGCATATTATTTTCTTATCTTGGAATTGCAATTTATATTAGGCTATATTACAACCCCAGATGCATTGTCCATGATGATGGACATTTTGGAGCCTCGACATTCTGAGTTTTAATTAAGAGAGCATAACTCTCTCAAAATACTTAAACACAAAGATTGGTAATGTGTCTGTTCATGTTTTGAAATAAAATCAATGAACAATCAAACATGTGGCCATCCGTCCAGGGTTTCTTCCTTGCTCCAGCATCCCCTACATTGGACAAGCGGTTTGGAGAATAGACATATGGAAGTATGGCCTCATTCTGGAGTATTGATTTACTGCATACTTCTCTGTGCGCAGCGCAGCGCAGTGCGTGTTGTAGTATGCAAGCGATAAGCGAGTTGAGCTGCGCTCAAGAGCGTGCACGCGCCTGTGTGTTGGAGGGAGGGGGAGGGTCATTGAGTTAATTCGCACTACAGCAGCGGCGCCTTCCACAGAGATCCGCTGTCTCTCTCTCGCTCACACTCTCACTTCAGGAATATGTGTCAGATGGATGGTGAGGCGAAAAACAAGAGCTTTTAAAATATGGTGCAAACGGTACGTGCCTCCGCGTTTCGCTTGACCTTTCATCAGGACAAAGGAAGTCGATGAGCCGTTCTAAGCGGAGCCGCTCCTGCCATTTTCAGGTCAGTCGAGGAGACTCGCCGGTGCTCGAGCTGTCGACAAGCGGAATAATACCGAGCGAAGCGATGAAGCGCCGCGAATGATTATGGCCGATAGTCACCGAAGGGGCACGGACAGAGGCAGAGGCAGGATGACATCAGGATACTCGCAGCAGTACGCGAGCGGAAAACCGTCAGATATACAGGAGCTGGCGTCCAAGCGCGTGGACATCCAGAAGAAGCGCTTCTACCTGGACGTGAAGCAGAGCACCCGCGGACGCTTCCTGAAGATCGCCGAGGTGTGGATCGGCCGAGGCCGGCACGACAACATCCGCAAGAGCAAGCTCACCCTCTCCATGTCCATGGCGCCCGATTTGCGCTACTGCTTGGGCGACTTCATCGATTATTACGCGCACATCGGGCTCCGAGGATGCCAGGCGCCGGAGGAACAGAGCAACGGCCAGGGTCGCGCACCGGAGCCCCGCCGGAGAGCAGCGGATCCGGCGGCGTCCCCCAGCGGCTCAGCCTTGTCCGAAGAGCAGACGCACCGGGTGCTGAAGAGCGAGTTCATCGAGCGGGACAATAGGAAGTACTACCTGGACCTGAAGGAGAACCAGCGCGGCCGGTTCCTGCGCATCCGGCAGACCGTCAACCGAGGACACGGGAGCATGGGTTACTACGGGCAGGGCATCGAGCAGACCATCGTGCTGCCCGCGCAAGGTCTCATCGAGTTCAGAGATGCGCTGTCTCAGCTCATCGACGACTACGGTGAGGACGAGCCAGAGCGGGCCTGCGCGCGGAACCACGACGCGTCGCCCGAGCTGCCCGAGGCGGCGTCGTTCCGCGTCGACAACAAGCGCTTTTACTTCGACGTAGGCTCGAACCGCTTCGGCGTCTTTCTGAAGATCAGCGAGGTCCGGCAGCCCTACCGGAACACTATCACCGTCCCGCTGAAAGCCTGGGCCCGCTTCGGGGAGAACTTCATGCGGTACGAGGAGGAGATGCGGCACATCTTCACCTGCCATAAAGAGAAGAGGACAGACACGGAGGAGCACGAGGATTGACGCAAACTACTTCTGATATTACTGTTGTTAGTTGTGCCTCTAGTTGTACCCGATCGCGACCGGTGCCCGACAGGTGCAGTCTTTCATTAGTGTGTGTGTGTGTGTGTGTGTGTGAGAGAGAGAGAGAGAGAGACAGCCTGCTTAGTAAAGCATTAGGATTTGGTGTTATTACATCCAATACTTCTTCCCAGGCTTAACATGTGTGGGGCTGCTGTGCAATTTCTCAAAACTGGGAATCAAATAATCAAGGTCTTATCAAGCACTTATATCAGAAATGCACTGCACACGATCGAGTGCGGAGTATCTTGATGGTCCAAAGTGAAGTTTTTTCTTTTATTTTTTTGAAGCCTGACTTTGTCAATGATAAGGAGAACTGCAACATTTTGCCATTGCACAAATACTGCTTTCCCCATTTGAAATTAGAAACCAAAAAGTGCATTAATATTTACAATATTTGGATGAATTATTTGCACACTAGCCTATTGAAATATACCTAACATAATGAGGCTGCTTGAACTATAAGCATCAAATGTATGACATTGTGTGGCCATGCTTTAGCATAAATAAACGGACACATCAAGATTAGTTTTTTAAAATGTTTTACGTTTTTAAAAGTGGCTTTAAATAATGGATTTAAATTATATCCATCTCTCTGATGAGACAAAAATCATTCTTGATAGGTGTGCAATATATAATTTTTCCCTGTCAGTGAGGTTAAACGAGAACTGTGCAAAAGCAAAGCAAACAAATGGGCTCGTTTTAAAATAATATAATTTAGTTTAGCTTGGTTTGCAGGGTTATGTGGTCTTATGTGAAATGCTGAAAAGAATTGTCACACTGGATTTACACAAACCTAAAAAAAGTTACAATGCATTTGCCATGATGTCATTCCTCTCAAAACAATGGCTGTTTAAATATACTTATTGTCATACACATATTCTACTGCATAACTAATAGTATATGATCAAATTGAACAAAAATAACAAGCAAATTGCAGCATCCTCAGATGTCCTTCACTTCAAATTCATTGGATTGCAGGAAATGGTTTTTGCAGATTTTGGCAAACAGTTTTAAAGTATACATTGAAATTGGGCCTACTATGCACAGTATGCATTTTGCATACTGAATTTCATTCAAATAAAATATAAGTAGTAGTGTACTACCATTATGAAAACACAGCATTTGTTAACTAGTTGCCTTTACTAAAACCTTTTTCCTGGGGTTGTAGCATTTAGAGGCATGGACATACATGCATCTAGGCAGTTGTTTTTTCGTTAAAGCACAACTAATTAGTATTTTCATTGGTTTTAGGTCTGGCTCGAGTTGGCTTCTGTTTATTTGTACTGTAATTATTGTCCAGCTGACGGGAAAAGCAGTTCGTTTCAGCACGTCTTTTTTTTTCTGCGTTCGTAAGCATGTGTGTGTGAGAGAGTATTTATGTTTTAGCAGAATATGACTGAATTATGGGTACATTCTGTGGGTTAGTGTTAAGATGCTGATCTATAACAGACACCTCCTACAGGAAGCACTTTATTCAAACAGCACTTTGAGCTGCTTCATCTGCTTTACCACTGCAAAGAGAAACCTTCATTTCTGCCCCATATGAAAAGATTGACAATCGCACTCCCAGATTAACACCTCAGCCTTTCAGAAGTGCATTCATCTGTTTGCTCTGTGCACTTCTTGGTTCATTTCGATCAGATTTGGTTGCAATGTGTTATTTCAAGGATCTGATTAGCATATCACTGACACAGAGTATTCAGTCTGTGATTGTATTGTTCTCATTGTGTAGTTCGTTTCCTATGACTGTCTGCACACGGATTTCTTACAATAAGGGCTGCTATAGAAGGACGCAGTATATGAGTCATAATGCCTAGTATACAGATTTCCTGTATTTAGACGGTAGGAAGGTTGAGGCAGATATTTTCGCATCAAAATTCGAACCGTTTTTCTACCAAGGGCATCAAAATATTTAGAAAGTTACCTTTGAATGGCAGCATCTGGTTGTCCTCTTTTACCTATAAAGTAGTAAACGTGTAAAGCTGGTGCAAAATTGATGAACCATGTGCACTTTAAAAATCTGAGTACAGGTTTGTTCCCAACAAAGAAATGAGTAGAAGTATGCTTGTTATACGTGTATGTGCAATGCATGACCAGAAGAGAGCAGTGTTCGTATGATGTTTTTCTCGCTTTATGTATAGGTGGTATACAAATATTGTTAGTGTACACAATTTATCACCCTGATGAAACAGCGTATTTAATTCTAAAGGAATTATTTGGGAAGATTGATGTCTATTTTCCTGTAGTGTTAAAGGAAACAGCTATGTCAATTTATGAGGCCATCTCAAAATGTGATTATATTGCAGCTATATCTGAGTTACTCTAAACACTTGAATTCATTAAATTGGACTGTTATGCATAACATGTACTGAAGTCACAGTTTTCAACCCATAGGCCTTAAAATCATTACACTGAGGTTGTAATGATTGACTTTAGGGTTACGAATTATCGTTCCAACGTAGTTTGCCTTCATCTCTAAAATGTAACATTTTGTATGCATGGTGTTAGAAAACAAAGGAACCGAGGAAAAGGTATTTCGAATGCGACAATGCGACCTTGCAAATAAAATGAACAATAACACAAAGTAAAATAGAAAAATATTTCATTTCGGGGAATATTAAAATATAACAGCAGAGATGCATACACTTCTGTATATGTTCTTGATAGTGGTGTGGGTAATGTGATGTTCTAAAAAAGAAAAAAACAAAGGTTGTTCACAAACTTTCTTGAGTTGTTCCTTTTTATCTTTGTGTTGACCATCTGCGGTTGGAATTAAGACGTGTCAGTGTTTGTTAAATTATTTTAAAAGATGGCTAAATTAAAAAAAAAATTTTTTGGTGTATCTTTAGATCATGTAATGTAGTGTGTCCTCTTGTAGAGCCTTCGAATATTATACTATTATACTATTAGACTCAAAAACAAGAAAGAAATGGTTCTGTCTAGTAGCAATTTCTTTTCATGTGAGTACTGTATTAGTTTCTGTTTAACATGTATGGTACAGTATGAATATTCCTGATTTGCCTTGTAATGTTTTAAAAGGTTGAAATATGTAGGATACGTATCTGATGAAATATGAAGTTTTAAATTTGACGTTCGTGCATGCCAACAGTAGGGTCCTGACAAACTTTAAATATATATGAAAAATGGTGCTATATGAGAACATATAAAGGTGCTGAACTGGACCCTAGCTGCATGCATGATGAATGACAATGGAAACGGTAGAGCAAACCCGAGGCTTTTCAGTCTCGAGAATGACGACAAGATGCCCTTTCTCAACGCGAGCAGTTTTGCGTAACTGTAAATCATGCATACTCCCAGACGCTCGTCTGTGTCTGTCCAGTCGCGTGTGGAGGCTCCCTGCACACAAGTCTGGCTTTATTCTCCAATTAAGGTTGCTTTGAACAGGATGGCATAAGAAAGGTGCGTTTGCTCATGTTGAAGTTGCAAAAATATGTCAGACATGCAACCAGGGAGCAGCCCATCTGCCACGGCTGATACTCAGTCTTCACAGTGAATAACACAGCGCATTATAAAACTGGTGGGTGAGAACTTGAATCGGTAGACGTCTCATGGTGGAAATCCTCACCAAAGTACATGCTGAAATGTGTGATGCTTATTTACAGTTACCCAATATTTGTGTGTAAACGTTCCACAGACAATCTAATAAAATACAACTTTTTTATGTTTAAAATGTGTGTTTTGATCAACTCTTCAGATATCATTGGCTAATATTATATTATTGACACTTTTTATCTTTTTCCACATTAAAGTGAGTTCATAACTTATTATTGGAAGTCGTTTGTACTGTATTTTGGTATGACATACTTTTAGCATAGAAAATGCAAATGTTCAATAGTTTTTTACATTTGTGCTTCAGTCAATGCAATAACCAGCTGATTTAGGCTTCGAAATCGAAGCGTCAGGCCGTCTTCTTTTTGAGACGTTATGTGATTTTGTTAGGCTAGATATATGCAACATAGCATACTGAATCTTAACTGTAATGCTCTTCCACATGTGTCAGGAAGAAATATCCCTCTGACTCATGGTCATTTGAGCTCAAGCGCTGAACCATGATTTCTGATAGCCACCCGATCTTAACCTCTCTGGTCTTTTCTTTCAGAAATACTGGTTATTTCTGAAGGATTTAATCGCATAGTTGCAGCAAGGAATTTTTTTCAACTGTTTTACAGGGCAACATGCATAGGATGTGTAAGTGTTTTAAGAGCTTTTGTCAGAGATCTCAATCATTCGCAAGAAGGGAAAAAAAAAAGAAAAAAGGAAGCAGCTTCATATGTGTGATGAAGGGTGTAAACGCTGAAAATAGAAGCTTCTCTTTCTGAGAATGATGGTCAGTTGGTGCACACCTCTAAGTAAAAATAATTTCCCCTCTTGCATAAATGATCCAAAGAGCATCTGTCTGAAACAATACAATACACATATGTTGGTCATTGGAAAGAGTGTAATTAAATAATGTTTGTACAAAAAAACAAAGAGATGAAACAACCATTTTATTCAGATTGTAGTGTCTTCTAGAATGTTTATACATTGAAAAAACAAGGCACAGGAATATATACAGTAGGCTATGCTTTTTCTGATGAGCAGTGTTTTCTCATATGAAGGTTGGACTAAAGAAGAACCCGTGGTGTTAGTAACAGTACTAGGTAATTTCCTGTGCCTTTGCTGTTCAGCGTTTGAGGTCAAGCGATTTCCTTTTTGGTATGTCTCACTTGATGTTCCTCAAACTGAAGTGACAAACTTCGCACAGTTCCCTACTAAGACATCTTAGATCATGTCATACATGCTCAACTGCCATTTTACATGATGGTAAGTACCCATAATTTTGATCTTTCAAGTTGTGTGTTGATACCTGTTCGTTTGTTTGCTCGGTTATAGTGTAGACGCGATTTTACTTGTATATAAACATTTCACATATATACTGTACATAGCTGTGTTTTCACACTGTCATGCTGTTGTGTGAAACATAACCAACATGTAGTAATACTAAATGCTACTAATAATACACCTTTAGCCAAATCTTTCACAGGAAGCTATGTGATTTCCAATGTTGAATTATAGCAACATTCCCTAAACCTTGAGTTTAGTAACGCTGAACTGACCACTTCTGAAGGCTGCTTTTTTTAGACATGTAAAAGCTTAAATACCGGTGTCTACATTTACATTTCATGCTGTGGCAGTGTGATTATTTTCCAAGATGCATTTCTTTTTTTTTTCAGTAAAGATTTCTACAACACCCCTTTTGCCATTTAGCATATTATTAAGACTGTTGAAAAGGTTGTTGAAAAAATTCAATGACTTTTTGTGGTCATACAGTCACATGGTAAATAGTACAAACAAAGAGCTGACCAAGAATAACAATATTTATGCAAAGTTCATGTTTGTGAGCGCTACAGCATAAATATAATCTGGACAACAGTGAAGCTCTCGCTGCCTTGACATTTGGTGAGAATTAGTTTTTACCTTATATTCATTCTAAAGGCAGTTATATATAAACACAAAAGGAACTAACTGTATGTGGTGAAATAGCAAATCGGCTGTGTTTTATCTGTTTGCCTGGCACTTGTAAAGCGGGTGACAGTTTATAATAGTTTTGGGAATATCTGCTGAGAAATTGTCATCAGATGAAATATAGACTCTCTTTTTACATGTTAGATTAATGTTTTTCAGGGTGAAATTCAGTTGTAAACCAGTATGGAGAAAAGACAGCGTGAGGAGACATTAGAGGGCTCCAGATCACACCAGTCAACATTAACAGGAACCCTGGCACTGAAGAGCTTCACCATACCCAGGAAGAAACGGACCTCTGGAGAAGGTTTTACTAGATTTTCTCAAAATCCAAATCAACAAAATAATCTTTGTGATGGCATACTAAACATCCAAACTGTTTCATGATGGTGCTGTCATAATCCAGAGCTACTGTTAAATTCATCAGCTGTTTTTAAAAAGTGCTTTTTGACTTCTTTTCGGTCAGTCCTTTTGGAATGTTGTTCAGAGGAAAGCCGCGACTACAATCTCATTCAGACAAAACTGAGAGATGCCAAGCTGGACACTAGAAAGGACCGAGCAAATGCATGGGTCTGGAAAGATGTTTGTTTAGTGCACAATGAGGAGCTTCTTAAAATGTTCTCAGAAAAAAGGTAATGACATAAAAATGCAACATACAATAACATGCTGGCCAGTCGCTACATTTTCCAGTGCAGTTGCAGGCTTTGCTCTTGTGCATGCGGCACCTTCAATGATGCTGCTTTATTTGTTACCTTCTGTAGCTGTACATTCAGAAATGTAAAAGATTTTTCCACATTAAACGAATGTTGCTTTTCATTGCATATCTGTCACCGCTCATCAACTGACTACAGGGCAGAGATGCGTGCTAAAGGAAGACATGGGAGAGAAATGGAAGAAAGATTTTGTTTTTTAGTTGCATCGGACCAAATGGCAGCCCAGATTTATCAGCACGGTCTACGGGTTGGCAGCACTGTCCAGTATGCCTTGGGAAAGCCATCACACGGAGTATATCTCTTTAGGCATGTCGATGTGGCTCTGAAATCCAATACCAACGTATTAAATGCAAAAAAACTAGTAATTTTCAAGGTTTGTTGAATGTTTCCTGTGTCCTCTACAGTCTAAGAATTGTGAAATTACGTTTATTAATGGAATGACAATAGTGAACATTTTTGTGTTTCGGGGCTTCAGGTTCTTTATGGAAAGGTGAAAAAAATCGCCCCAAGCCTGGACTGGAACAAAACGCAAGATCCCACTGTGGGCTTTGACTGTCACATTTGTAAAGATGCAGTGTCCCATCGAGACACTCTTCACCAACAAGTTCTGGGCTCCTCTGTGAGTTGATTTAATCTCAGAATAACAAATTATCCGATCAAATGGACTGGATAGTCAACAGGAGTCTTAATAAAACATTGTTCTTCTAGGTTTTTCTGTTTGACTTTAACGAGAAGCAGGAGCTTACTGAAAGACCCAGGCAGTGTTTGCCGTATGCTGTAGTTTCATTTGTTCCTGCCAGCAGTGTCATTCTGACTGTGCCTACAAACCTACCACTCTCAGCTTCAGCGCTACCTATTGGCCAAGTGCATGGTGAGATAAAACACAAACCTTTTTTAAGACATCAAATACATGCCCATCATTATCAAGTCAAGTTTATTTCTATAGCACTTTTCACAATTCATATGCAGAAATGTATGTCTTAGTGTTTGTAATGCATCAAATCTTTCAATCAATAATGTGTGTGATTATTTTATCCCTGAAAAATACAACAGACCATTTTAAGGCATGTACTGTGGCAAAGAGAAGAGGAAAAGGAGACACTGCCACCATTACATTCAAACACTTTGGCACGCCGGGCTGCTTTGAGACAGATTATACACCTCAGAATCCAGAAGTAGAAGCTCCACTTAAAAAGAGCGATATGCAAAACACTCAGTCATTCAACCCAAAACAGCACTGGATTGCTGCCAGTGAGGACTCAGAATCTTCCAGCAGTTCAGGGCCAGTTATGGATCACACTGCTGTCTCCCAAAGCTTGCTGGGAAAGAAAGCATTCCTGAGTAATCAAAAAAAAAATACTGCAAGCACACATGGAGGAAATGACAATACATGGGACACAGTACCTCAAAGTCCGTTGGACAAAATTTCTACCATAGTGTATTCTTCACGCTTGGTTAGGGATCCTCGTCTATCTAGACAAGAAGCAAATCAACAGACCAACTGTTCAGATGCCATGGTAGCATACACTGGATCAGGATGTGATAATAGAAAATGCCAACCAGCTGATAAAAACCAAGAAGACAATTGTGGATTTGCTGGAAATACTTGTGATTCAAAAGAGCCATCAAACACGGACAAGAAGGGCACTCAAAGGGAATCCTCAAAGATTGATCAATGTGCGCATACCACAACGTTGCCCTCAATGAAGTTATTCAAAATGAAATTCCAAAAATATGCTGCCTACTTTGGAATGAGTCAGGAAGAGAGGCATCACAAAATTTGGTCACAAGAAAACATGTCACCAGAACAAAAGCAAGAATTAGCTGACCGTATACATTTTTATGAAGTTTATTATCAGAAGTATAAAGAGGGATTGATCTTTCAAAATGTCAATGAGACAAAGAAGACCTCCAGGCTGTCTCAAAGACAGCCCAAAGAAAATCACATTCTACAGACAAAATGCAATACATACAAGCACAATCAGTCCTATGTGTTCAAACCAAAAAGTCATGATGCTGCAAGTTTGTCAGATAACAATAATTTTGTTAACAGGAATAAATGTAGCACAACACACATTCATAAAACCAGTCATCCATATCATCAAGAATCGAGTGCAGTAATGTTGACAGAAAAGGGACAGGGTCAAGCACCAGAGACTCACCAGGACCATCCCGATAGATGTCTGATTCAGTCTCCAGATAAACTTTCAGAGCAATCCTTGGTGCTGAGATCACTGAATCTCAACCTCACAGATGAGAAAACTGATGCACAAAATGTACAGCTTGATCTCAAACACCCAAATCCTTTAACTTGTCCCTCTAATGAAGCTAAGCTTAATCACAGCTTAGAATGTGAAAGTGAGCTCGCAGTACAGGACTTGCAAGAGAATGAATCTACTCCAGGTGTTAACTTGGTTGAAAAGCCCAGCACTGAAGCATACCTTACGTATACAAACAATATCATGGATAGCACAGTCATGGATATCGCAAGCTGTGTTGTAGTCTCTAGTTGTGGGACATCAGACAACTGTGATCTCAGTCTTCCCATGGCAGTAAAGCAAAAGCAGAATGAGAAAAGTTGCTGTGAAGACTCTGAAAGATCTCAAGAGCTCGATATGGAAACAGTAAAGCAGGACAACAATACTCACTGGGAATTGTACAAGAGAATTCAACTTGATCAACTTTTGCCAAGCATGCTTCCAAAGCATGTTTTCTCCTCAAGTACAAACAGAGATATGGGCAGACCTGCAGACAACATTTCCAAGCTAAAAAATGAAAGCAAAGATCACAGCAAAGCTGAAACGAACCTAAACATGAGATTCTGGGAAGATATCCATCTCAAAGTTACTCTAAAAGCCAGCAAAACCTCAGCCCATACTACAGAAGTGCTTTCTCTCTCTGAGAGATTTTCAAAAATTAAAGGCCTTCAAAAGAAATTGAGTGAAAGAAACGATGAAATGATTCAAAGCCCAAGGATCCAAATGTGCAGTAGCAAACGATACAAAGAAACTGCAACTTGTAATGTTGAACTAATACAACTACTAGCTCAGAGGTACAGTAAATCTAAAATGCATGTGAAACGGAAGAGCTTGAACAGACCAGGCAGTAAGAAGCCATGTCTCAAAAAACAGCATGTTGTTCTATCACTAGGTCACTCTCTAAAGAGGAGCATATATGTCAAAAAGACACGCTTTTGGAAAGCAAAGAGGAATCTTAGCAGAACAACTGTGTCAGGTGAGAGCCCCCATGAAACGGTAAACAGCAAAGCAACATCAAACCCTTCAAACAGTCCGTCTGAAATAGTCCTTACAGAACACGAAGATCAAGACCCAGACTCTCACACATCTGATGACAGACAATCATCACATGTTCAGGGTTCTCAGGAGGCTAATGCCACTCTTCCTGAGACCAAACCAATAGAGAAGCCAATAAATCCTACAGAACCACTTACTGTACTTATAAGTGCACTTACCACTTATATCTATAAAAGTGATTCAGTCTACACTGAGAAGGCAACAGAAGATTTTACTCCAAATCTAATCCCAGTAATGGTGGATAAAGGAGAACAAGTGAAGACAGCTGAACACATCTCCAATCAAAGCCAAACATCCTTGATCACATGCACTAGCAAAGAACATGGGAGTAACACAGAATGCAAAGAGGAGAACATGTTGCTGAATTTGACATCAGAGACTGGATTGAATCCATTAAGCAAGGAACATTTCACAATGAAAATCACAGTAGATGACAATGTAGATGCTTTGAGTATACATGATTGTGAGGCATCAGAAACACACAGTGATGTGCCTGCAAGCAACACAATCAACAGTCATAAAACTGAACTCCATACAAACATGACTCCAGAAGCCAGGGTGATGGATACTATCAATGCTACGGCTGAGACAGACACTATAAAATGTAGCGAGCAAAATGCAAGTATGAAAAATACTCTAAATGTACAGTGTTTTGAAGGAACAGAAAACATGTCAGCAAATATCCCACATATGAACCAATCATGTCTCAAAATGTTTACCAGCACATCTAATGTCAGAAGTGTTTGGAATACTGATTCTGAGGCATTTGAAGACACAACATCAGATTCAAAGCAGTGTGGTCCAAAGGCTTTGAAATATCCATCAAATAATGCTGTAGATCTTACTGTTGATGATCCAGCTTTGAGCGTCCAATGTAAGATTTCTTCAGAACACACAAAGAAGAGCAGCAACACTAGTTTGCTTGGTTCTACCAAATCACCAAGTACTCTGGCAATCAGAGACAACTGTAATTTATCAAAGCCAGACCAAAACAAAATTAATGAGGCAAACTCACCAGAAACCCAGCTCATTTCTAAACTAAGAGATTATTTGTCCAAATTTGAGTCCACTGTCAAGAAACAAGAAGCAGTGAATGAAGAGCTTAAAGAAAGACCAGTGGTGTGGATAACACTTGACAGCACAGCACATAAACAGCAGTTGTTTGAAAAAAGCCAGTATTGTATGGTAAATGTTCCCTGCCTGATGCCTCATGGGGGTGAAGCTGTTAAAAAAGACAATTCAAGTGAATACACCAAAAACTCTGTTCAAACTAGGAAGGTTCTTCGAAGTGAACACGCTCAAAATGGAACCGATGTTTGCCTACTAGTGCCTGTTGAATCTAAGAGAGGCCGACGATCTTCTCAAACCAAACGAACCAGCAAGCAAAGATCAAGAAGGAGCTCAGTCACTAGTGTCAGTCCTGACAGTACCAGTGCTATAGACTCCGTCAAAGATAACAGTTCTCACCCTTTGCCCCAGGTGAACGACCGGAACGCTGTTTTTCAAAAAATCTCCATCAATAACACCCTTAATGCCCAGTTACAAATGCAAAGAATAAACACAACAGGCCAACAAAATCCCTCAATGAGTTTGAATAGTTTATGTAAGCAAAAGAGTCAAAAGAAACAATCTTTGAATACCATAAAAATCATTGATGATGGCAATGTGAGCAGTACATTCGCTGACAATAAATACAGCATCAGTGACATTTCAAATACTCTTAAAATGGCAGATCAAACAACCTCATTAACCGAACTTGGATCTTTGCAGTCTAAATGCAAAAGCATGTTGCAGCATTTTATCTCAAGTTTTGAACAAGATCAGAAAGTGCCATTCAACCAATATTTCGTTTCAAGATGTCTCATCTTAGAGCAATATTTGGACCATCCACCTGCACAAGTAGACCTGAAATATGAAGCGGTGAATTCTTACTTGGAGTTGCAGATGATGATGGAAGCCTGGCAGTTTGTAGAAAACAAAATCAACTTTCTGAGCGGTAAACCCACGTTTAGGAGTTTGCTATGGTATGACCCTTCTCTTTATGGAGAACTCTACAAAGGGGAGGTTGGCTTTCAGCAGCAGTCGTCGTTGTTAGCTTCTTTTCAAAAGATCTTAGCACAAGAGGGCTACAGTAAACTGCAGGAATACTACAGTGCAGTGTCCTCTTTGCACCAACAGCTCCATGCGGCCCCTGATGCATCTTACTACATGTATCTGAAGAGTAAGCGTGAGCTCCTTGAGGCTGAGGCTGCACTCAGAAATCCCCACAACATTAAACGCTTCTTTTTATCTGTACCAATGTCTGCAATGATCAATTTGGGAGACAGTTTGGAAAGATTGGAAAAGATACACAAAGTGATAATGACTTTTGTGGAAACACCTTCGGATCAGTTGCCAGGGACATTTGATGTGGGCAAAGCAGAGCATCTGTCCATCACATGCAGATATCTCCAAGAAAAAGCTCTTTTCATGAAGTCATGCAAAGAAATGATTAGCAAAGTATCGTGGTTTGGAATCGAGCACCTTCTTTATGATGCCTCTAAGGTTCTTGTATGGCAAGACATGAGTCATTGTGCACCAAGTGAGGTTCTCAAGACACATAAGAATTCAAACCCACAGATTATTTTTGGGGTGACGGAGTCAGGTGTTACTCTCGTAAACAAAGTGGAACAGCCCCCTCTGTCTATGGATGGAGCAGAGACCCCCACAAAACAACAGAGTGATGCTGCTCGGAAACGCAAAGGTTTGCAGTTATGGACGTCCTCTCAACCCAGTGTTGCACAGGTAAGATTTTGGTAGGTATACCATGTGAAGATTGAAAGTCAACATGAAATCAAAATGTTAACTTTAATGCTAACTTTTAAATGAAACTTGCTCTGAAATCACTTTTCCTTAAAATGCTTATAATGCATTATAGCAAACTCTCATTTTGTCTGGCTCCTTACATTAACACCCACTTTTTACGATCCAATAATCAGTTACTAACAAATAAAGTACAATTTTTCTCACTGGAAATTCTCATTCACATGGAAAGTCACATTTCACATCTGACCTCAAGGATGTTAGAGCTGCTAGAATTGGATCATAGAGATGTTTAATTCCATTTGGTTGCAAAGAAAAACCATTGTAAATCTTTCTAAATGTCTGTTTGTTTATTTATTTATTTCTAATATAGAGTGTAAAGGCTGGCAAGGATGTGGCTTATAAAATGGCTAAAAGGAGGTAGGAGACATTTTTGCAATTTAATTTAAGAATCAAATGCTGATTTTTTTTTTATCAGCCTCTAATGTATTGGTTTTAAGTACATTTTTAACCATTCTAAAATGTGTGGGTAATAAATGTTTTCCAACATCTTCAGGGCATCTCTTTCACCCCAAACACAATGTAATGCTGTGAACCCCCTTTTCCAAACAACTTCTGCAACCCATGTTGAGAACCCGACCCCTTACTACGCTCTTCCTCACAGAGTGGATCCGGGGCATTGGGGAATGGTTGGAAGCACTGCTGCAGACTGGAACGCCTCTGACTTAGTCCCACCTTCACCTTCGACGTCTCATGCACACTCTGAAAGAAATTCTCTTCATCTGTCTAATATACGAGCGACTTTATCACATTCTGATGAGAGGAGATCTATAGCAGACATACAAAGACCTCAACAGCCTCCAGTCTCGGCTCCCCAAGCAACTTTACGAGGAGATTCTTGTGTTACACATCAAGCATTTGACAGTGTTAAATATCAACAACCTAACACTGCGCCGCATTGTCCTGTGCTCTCACAAGAACAAGTAAACCAGTTCAGTTTAGCCATGACACAACCTTATAGTTTGCCAAATTGCCCTTTGAATGCAAATTTGATACCTCCTCCTCTCTCAGTTCAGGCTTTGACACATGTCCCTATGCCCAGCACGATTACAGCAATTCATTACCCATACTTCCTTCTGAATGGACAAACATACACCACAGGCTCCACTGCAGCCATTCACCCTGATACTAGATATTATCCTAACACCATTTAGGGCTAATGTACTATGAGCTTCGATTGAATCAGAGAACATCAAAGAACTTGTTCAGGGGTGGCCAAACATCAGTCCTGCAGAGTGTTGCTCCAACCTTGATAAAACCTCACCTGCATGTTGGTTTCTAGTAAACCTTAGATCTTGATTAGCTTGTCCAGGTGTGTTTGATTAGGGTTGGAGCTGATCCAAAGCCACTAGAAGGCAAGCCTGCAACCTTTAGCAAAAAAAAGCATAACGGCTAATGCTAACGCTTCCGGTTTGCCTGTAAAAAAAATGCCGTTTTATAAGAGAAGTCACTGACTTTTTGTGACAGGTGGGGTACAGCTTACAGCATTTCTCATTTATTCCTATGGTATCCGTAAACGACGATTGAGTGTCGGACAACTCTGAAATTCAATGACGTCAAGGCTGTAATGTGATTGGTTATTAAGGCACACATGATCCAAGTTGACCGTTACACTTTCTTCAATAGAAAGTAATACAGACCCTCTCATCTCCCTATAGTAAAACAATCTCTGGCTATACTCTGCAGGACTGTGGCTCTTCAGGACCGACGTTGGCCACCCCTAAACTAGTTTAACTAGTTTATCTTAAAACCTGAATCCCACAGATTCACAAATGCAGTTGGTGCTTTTAATGTACTTTAATGTGACATTAATGTATATATGATATAACATACATTTTCTGGTAAAACCTTCCAAGTACTGTACATAACAATGTTTTATACAAAGAGTTGATGTTCAGTTACTTTGTTGTAGTATTTATTGCAATTAAACATTTATTTTCTACAAGTTAACATGAATAAATAAATGGTTTGATAATTCTACATATTTATAGACAAATTATTCTGCAATATACTGGCCAATCAACCTACTTAATCACAATGCTGCATTCAAACCTCTTACACATTTAATTAGAAATTCATTAGAAACGCGATACTTGCACTACTAGACTACACTGATTCTAACATAGGTAGGTCCAGTAATTGTTTGCATGCACAAAAAAAATTGTATGCACATTATTTTTTACTTGTATGTATTTATTTATTTTCATTGCAGAACATACACAGGGAATCTTGGCTAAACATTATGCATTAGGTGCAGGGATGCATGTGATGTCTAGTGTTTCTGACTTACTGGTTTTATACTGCATATACAGAATAACTGATTAAATGACGAAAGCACGAAAGCTTATAGAATAACCTTCATTTAAAAATGAAAAGATACGTGGCATTTGAACACATCTATTAAAATGAATTTCCGTCATTTGTGAGTTGTTAATGGTCCTCCTGGCCGCAGGGGGCAGCACATCGCTCAGAGCGTTCCGAAGCGTGCCTTTCCGATGACGTCACGGGCGGCGAGCGCAGCGGCCATTACACAGCGCGTGAGGAAGGTCGGAAGCGCGACGAGTCAACGGAAAAATCATCAACGGCAGACCGCGGATACCGTCAAAAGACATCTATCAGTTACCACCAAATCTAGATAAAAAAAAACACCCGTGACACGGGATTTCGTGTTTAATGAGCTGATATCCGAGGTTAACAGCGGTGTTTGGTGGCTGTGTTTCGCGTCGGCCCAGCGCAGCGCGTGAGTGTGGCAGCGCGCTCGCTGCTCGTTTAATTAACGAAGAATCTGTGAGGATTACCGCGGAATCGCGCCGGTGATGGATGATAAAGCGTTCACCAAAGAATTAGACCAATGGATCGAACAGCTGAATGAGTGCAAACAGCTGACCGAGAATCAAGTGAGAACACTCTGCGAGAAGGTAAAGAAAATGTCAGGTTCATAATACACCATTAGGTCATACTTATCGTTTAATAAACATAAACGGTACTATTAAACTTAACATCGTTGTAAGTGAACGCTCTGAGAGAAAATAAAATGTGTGATAATTAACGTTAGGATGTTTAAAAAATCACAACGATTCTTTGGACATAATGAATGAGATGTGCATACAAACATACACCGATAACAAAAATGAGGAACATTATTATTATTTTTAATATGGTGAAGTATTCTAAATTGTGGCTAAATATAAACGCGAACTGTTTTTTTAATTATTATTTTTAAACAAAAAGTTAACAGTACATCCAGAAATTCTGCCACTGTCTGTCCATTTTATGATTTCCATGTGTTATAGTTATTATCGTATCATTTGACTGAATTAACACCACAGTCAACACACGTCAAAGTGTTAGTGTTCACTATTGTTGTTGTCAATCTATATAGATAGGTTAGAGTTGGCTGTATTTATTTTCTACCTGGTTTTTCAGTGTCTGTAATTTATGTAGATGTGTTATTTGCTATTTGTAGATTTGAAATTGACTGCCTGTCTGGTTAAATAGTAACCTCCAGCAAATTCACTCTATTTGCTTTAAGACAGCCACTACCACTAGTTGCGTTTACAAACGACACAGATCTTGCCTCACTAGACGACATCACACCTGTGATATCATCATGACACCATAGATATAGATTAAAATGACAGAGTCTTCAACAGAGCTCTTAAGTAGATCCAAAAAAATCCATTTTATACAACTGAAGGGTAAACAGTTCTCATTAATAAATTCAAGAAGTGAAAAGGTGCAATCTTGCAGTCAACATAAGGATACGTTCCTGTAGCTCAAACTGCAGAGCATGCCTGATAAAATGCATGCATTCAGTGCAACTTAGGTCTCTTTGGATGAAATGAAATGTAGGAAGGCAGGGCTCTACGCTTATTTTTCTTTTTAGGAGCACAGTCAAAAATGTAGGAGCACCTTCTAATCAATAATCCAAAATTTGATCAAAAATTAGCCTTCCCATTACGAGGTGATATTTGACTCCTTAAAGTGATTTACAGTGGAATTTTGTTTTTACCTTTGTAATGGCATTTTTCTAACTTTATTAAAAGTATGTAATCTTTTGTCAAATTTAAAAATATATATATTTTATAAGCTTTTTAAAAATTCTTATTAAAACCACAGAATAAGAACAATAAGAATAAGTTACTAATCAAATGAAATCAGTATTAAAATTAATTTGTACAGAAGTGGCACAGAAGAACACAAAAGTGGCATGTAGGTCAACCCTCTACGCACACCTTGGCAATATAATCGCCATTGGCTAGTAAATTTTTTTGTTTACTCTCCAGACTGATATACTATTTTACACACACACACACACATTTACTTAACTATCTAAATGGGGACATTACATAGAGTGAAAATCTGTGTTGAACGCCTCTCACACACATACTGGCGTGTAAAATCGAAGAATTTATTAGCCAATGGCTAATGTTAGATATTATTTAGTCGTCCAGAGTAAGATTTAGACGCATATGCGAGTGATTTACTCGCAATGTAGAGGGTTGTAGGTGTATTTTCAGACATTTAATGAGGATCAGAGGTGGCATGAGTGCAATTACATCCATAAATTAATGTTAAGATGTTTTTAAAAATGTTGAATATAGAAATATTAAATGATTTAAAGTAGGGATGCACCGATACCACTTTTTCCAGTACTCCCCCGATACCGATACTTTTGTTTTTGGTACGTACCGATACCAATATTTTTATTGCATTTGTAAATTTTTTAAATATTGGGTACAGAATCC
>NW_015644639.1:22115-24061 GCF_001515625.1 Sinocyclocheilus rhinocerous | reverse complement strand
ACACTGCTGTGTTTGAATGGAGATGCGCAGCGGGCTCCGCTGTGTCTTTGTTTTAAACTATTTTCGACGACGAAATAGAGCAAAATCAGACAATAGTGTTATAGTCCGACAATGTAAGTCACTTAATATTAACTTCTTGTTTATTGAATTGTATTGTATTAAATCAGTTATCACATTTACAAACTCCCTTAAAAATCATTAAAAGCTGTCACTCATCTTAGCTCATCGCGATCTCAAATTTATAATCAACGAAGCTCTTTACACTGCACAATGAATCTTTTATTTACACTGTCTACACCTTGCTTATGAAAGTATTCATGAGATATGTCTGTGATACATTACTCAACGCTGCAAAAACACGTAGAAACCTTTGAAGCTCCCCTCAGCGATCACAATCACAAATATGATGAAGATCTGGTCAGTCGCACTGGTGCTCCTAAATATTTTTTCATAGTCGCACGCAGTAGTTTTCGGTCGCACTGTAGAGCCCTGGAAGGCTTTATCAGGAGTGTTTTACTGTGTGTGTGAAGTGAAGATGGTTTTCATTTAAATGAGACACAGAACTATATTGTGAATTCAGTCAGGGTACTGTTAGGCAACTGTAGTCTGTAGTGTGGCATCGAAAGCCTTATTGCTTTTTATAAAAGTTATTTGGATATTTACAGTTGAGGTCAGTCATTAAAGGGCCCCTATTATGCCCCTTTTTACAAGATTCAATATAAGTCTCAGGTGACCCCAGAATGTATCTGTGAAGTTTCAGCTCAATATACCCCACATATCATTTATTATATCATTTTGATAATGCCCATTTTAAGTGGAAGCAGAAACATACTGTTTTCGTGCATGTATCTTTAAATGCAAATTAGCTGCTGCTCCCCGCCCCCTATTCCAGAATAGGGCGGAGCCTTTCAGATACTCTGCCAAAACAAAACATCTATTTGGTTTTGATTATCAGGTCTATCGTGCTGAAATCATGCATTTTAAAGCCATATTAGTTTAAACTTCTGATATATGGTTTTCTGAGCGCACACCTCCGAAGCACGCGCACAGAAAGCGGCAGTCTCATGGCATGTGAGTAAAACACTAAGCTCTCTTTTTATGTCTTATTGCGCTTAAACTGTCAAATACACACAAGTTTGTCAAAAACACACATTCCATAAACACAGTCTTTTATGTCTGTGAAGGTAAACAGCTGGGAAAGAATTATATTTATAATTTAATTTAGATTTATATTAGATCTGTGTTATAAGTGACAGCAGCATAATATACAGTACCTACTGCTGTCTACGCTGTTAATATGAGCCAAACAATAAATACAAACAGAAAAGCACTCACTGCTCTTGACCGAATAACTTCTAGCTTTATTAAGAAGACATTTCTTACTTGAATGCTGCTTTTAAATGCTCTAGCGTGAAGATAAACATGGCGGATTGTGTGCGGCTCACTTAAGGCGGGGGCTCTGATAATATATGATGAACCAAAGCTGTGTTGACCACTCATCACTCTGCTTACTTGACTATAATTTACTCAATATTTTTTGTGTATTGAACTGTTGTATAGAGCAATACCACACTCACACTGTGATATTGCTTAATCCAGAGGTATTTCTCATTACTGTCACAACTTACAACCCTCTACATTGCGAGTAAATCACTCGCATATGCGACTAAATCTTCACTCTGGCGACTAAATGAAGTAGCTCATTAATCCTTGGTGCGTTTTATATTGTTCTTATTAGTAGAATTCGTATCATCATTATCTAATCAGTATTTTTGTTAGCTTTTCCCCTATTTTTTTTTTACAGAAACACTGAATGACCAAAAAAGCACCACCACCAGTCCGAAGTTCAGTTAAAATGACTAATATGCATTCATACATGGTTATCAAGTCTTAATTCTAATTACTAAAGTTCTATCATTAAATAATATTGATTATCATATTATAAT
>NW_015644639.1:8703-20043 GCF_001515625.1 Sinocyclocheilus rhinocerous | reverse complement strand
GTGTATGTATATGTGTGTGTGTGTATATATGTGTGTGTGTGTGTGTATGTGTATGTGTGTGTGTGTGTATATATGTATATGTGTATGTATATATTTATCAGTCTGGCGAATAAACAAAAAAATTTACTAGCCAATGGCGATTCAATTGCCAAGGTGTTCGTAGAGGGCTGACTTGCCATGCTGACGTTTTAAATGTTACCCAAATAGCTCTTCAGAAAGAGCAGAGACATGCTTTTTTTCCTCCGAGTTGGCCAGTAAGTCTTCATATAACAAAATATGAAGCCTTTTGTTTTGAGTTTGCTGGTTTTTTTTGTTGGCTTTTTTTAAAACTTTTTTTTGTGGATAAGTTATGCAGTGATCAAAGCGGTCTTTCTGACAAGTATACACATGGAGCAAAAACTTAAAAATAGCCCCCCACCCTAAATACTGAGTACTCGAGTAGACCGCATGACCACAGTGCCCGTCCCTAATATGTACTTGATCTGTACTGCCTGGCCTAAATCTGTGTATTCCTGCACACAATCATGCACTATGTTAAAAAGAGGTAAAATTAAAACCGTGTTCCCTACTGTGCTAAATACAAATGGGACCAGATGTCTCCATGGAAACACACTCATACTGTCTCCATAGTGATGGGGGTTGTTCTCTCAGCAGATATTGATTTGATTTCACAGCAGTACAGAGTGCGCAGACATGCATGTCTATCAGATAAGCACTCGGGTTTCTTTTAATATTTCGTGTTTAAAACCTGCTTCTGTTATCCTGAGCATTTTCAGCGTGTTCTAGCTTTAGTGGCCCATATTATCAGCCTTTTCTGATGAAAGTTTGAGTGGTGCTTCCCTGGTCTCAGTAAAGCACCTCTCTTCTACAAGACTCATGAGTTGAGGAATCGTTTTCTGGACAGTGGGTGTACTGTTTGTTCTGGTCACTAAATGTGTGACTTGATTGATCAAACACCAAACAGCAAACTTAATGCTTCAGTTGTGTGGAACAAGGCTGGATATGTGTAGCTCCTCCTTAAGGCTGGAATGCACTACACAACTTTTAAAATCTGAACATAATAGGCATGATACACTTCCTCAACTTTGTAAATAGTCACAGAGAAAAACTGGCCCACATGCACTAATGACTGAGGATCACACACTACACTTAAAGTCCTTCTGATCAAAACAAACTCATGCAGAAATGTGCCACTTGTTGCTAGCAGACACGTGAGAAATGAAAACAATGTGTGTTCTCAAATCAGCTGAAAATATCAAACATGTTTGATATCCTACGACTGGATGGATGGATTCCTAGTCTGAAGCTAAAAAATCTGAGTCTGTGACCATCATAGGCTACATGACTTTCTATGAAATCTGTCAACTCATATCTGCAGACTGGCTCTGACTAGCGTCGACTTATCCAGACTGTAAATCAGGGGGAAATTGGGGCAAAAGTTGTGTAGTGTATTCCAGTCTTTAAAAAAACAAAAAAACAACTCGAGATGTACAATGCATCGTTGCAGAAACATCTAGTCACGACTGTTCCCCGAGCATGCTCACACATTGGTTCAACAATATAGGACTGTTGTTAGTGAAGTATTTCGGAGGGCATTTACACCTGGTCTTTTCACAATTGGATGGCTATCCGATCAGAGAAAACGCATTGTGACCTTTTTCACCCATGATGAGTTTGCTTCTCAGCATGTTATACTAACATGAAACTCTTCATCTAACCTCAGGTCAAGCGAATGTTCACTAAAGCTATGGTTGAGGGAAACAGAATTATTGACCTGTGTTAGTAATGATGGAACTTGCTACAGTAGATGGCTAACAATGCTTTTGGGAAACGCACCCCTGATTGGGCTTTCAAAACGTACTTGTCTGATATTTTCCTGCTTTCACAGCATTCACCTGTGCCTGATACACTATCCTGTTCTTACACCCCCAGGCTAAAGAGATTCTCACTAAAGAGTCCAATGTGCAGGAGGTGCGCTGCCCCGTCACAGTGTGTGGAGATGTGCACGGCCAGTTTCATGACCTAATGGAGCTCTTCAGAATTGGAGGGAAGTCACCTGACACTAACTACCTGTTTATGGGTGACTATGTAGACAGAGGATATTACTCAGTGGAAACAGTCTCACTTCTTGTTGCACTAAAGGTATGTTTGCTAAATTTCCTACAGTGGTCTTGCAAACCTTTGACATTTTGACACCTCATTTGTCTACTTCATTTGTAGGTTCGCTATCCAGAACGCATCACGATATTGCGGGGAAACCACGAGAGCAGACAGATCACACAGGTGTATGGTTTCTATGACGAGTGCTTGAGGAAATACGGCAACGCAAACGTCTGGAAATATTTCACAGACCTCTTTGACTACCTACCCCTCACAGCTCTGGTGGATGGGCAAGTGAGGAATCCTCCATTTCAGATAAATGCATGTTATAAGAGTAATACCAGAACAGTTTAACTTCTCTGACAAATATCAGGTTATCATCAATGGCTGTTAATAACTCCTATAACTCTCTCTGTCAGATCTTCTGTCTGCACGGTGGCCTCTCTCCATCCATAGACACGCTGGATCACATTCGTGCGCTGGATCGTCTGCAGGAGGTGCCACATGAGGTACATAAGTTCAGTTACAGATCGCATCCACGCTACTAGCAGTGTCTAGTAGATTAAAGAAAAATTAGATGTGCGTAAAATATTAGTGTTCTAATATTACTGTTGAATAAATCCAAATCTAGTTTTAATTAAAATTTTTAGAAAAAATGAAGCGGAAGACAGAAGTCAATAAGTGCAGTGCTGAAAAGGGGCGGAGCTACATAAGGTCTATAGATATATTGATGTATAATCGTAAAATTTTGCCAAATTGTGCAGCTCTACAAACAAGCACAGCAAATCGAGTTTTTTTAATAGAAAAATCACAATCAGAGCAATGAATGAATGACGGACTCTCCGTTGTAACATCGCGCAAGGCAAATAAGGAGGTGACATCTAGTGGATTAGACTAGTAATAAGATTAACGTAAATCTTATGTTCAATGTTTGCGGAAATAAATATTGAAAAAAATCGATTCGTGGCCTTTGAGAATCGATATTGAATCGACCACATTTTAAAAAACTATATATCGAAAAATCGATTTTTTTGCCCAGCCCTAGTGTGTGTGTGTGTATATACATATATGGCGATAATACCGCATACCGCGCTATTGAGCCACTCCAAATTACCGCAAGGGAAATTCCCTCACCGCGACAGCCCTAGCCAGCTGTATCGATACTCATATCGTCAAATCTCTGTGACGATACATCGACGTATCGATGTATCGAACACAGCACTATCGGGAACAGTGATCTTGCTCTGACTGGTGCAGTATTTTCTCCTCATTGCATCTGTCTTCAGTGTTTCTGGTCTCTGTTAACAGCAGTTTACAGACTTTGTAATATTTCCACACAAATGACATTTTGGAAAATGATTGCAATGTTTTTTGTGTACAAGTCCAGAACAGAGATCGGCTGAAATAAATAAAAAAATTTAAAAAACACTTGCCCAATGCACGTTTGGAGCAAAAACCATCCAGAAAGGTTATCTTGTATATTGTTCTGCTTGTCTCTATAAATGTACACCAGCCTCGATTTGCTCTCTGTGTCCTGATAACTGCTTTGCTGACTGAGAAACTACTCCAAATTTTTCTTTATGAACTAGTCCAGCTGAATGTCAAATCGAATCAGATAATTTTGCGAACCTGTTTGGCCAATTCACTGGGATAAATAATATGCAAAATGCTCTAAATTATTAATGAATGGCATTGCTAGTTCTGGTTTTAAACAGCTGTCAGAAATAGAGGACATGTTATAATTACTGAAGTTCTCAGGTGAAGTATGTGTCAGGTCAGTTGGAGCGCTTATGGTATACACTGCACGCACAGCTGCAGATGCCACTGCTGAGGCAGGATGCATGTTCTCACGCTCGTTCACCATGACCTGCAGTGCATTATGGGCTTTCATTTGCTCTTATCAAGATCAGATTCATGGGTTTTAAGCCAAACTTTGCCTCTTCAACTTTTATTAGCTCCTTAGATTAAATAACCAAGATAACAGCTATGCTTGTAAATGTTGAGTATTTAAAGTGTGTTTAAGATATGTGGCATCTATATAAAACATGAAATATTTGGCTGGTTTATGGAGAACGGCTGCACATCTGTGTGTGTGTTTCAGGGACCCATGTGTGATCTGCTGTGGTCAGACCCTGATGATCGCGGTGGCTGGGGAATCTCTCCACGTGGAGCTGGTTATACGTTTGGACAGGACATTTCTGAGACCTTCAACCACGCTAACGGCCTCACGCTGGTGTCCCGCGCTCATCAGCTGGTCATGGAGGTAGGATCCACAATTCAACTCTTCACAAACCTTCAGTGGGATGAAGATAATCAGATCAAATAAAACTACTTTTTTTTTTCTTTTCTTTTTTTTTTTTTTTCAGGGATACAACTGGTGTCATGATAGGAACGTTGTCACTATCTTCAGTGCGCCAAACTACTGCTATCGCTGTGGCAACCAGGCAGCCATTATGGAACTGGACGATACTCTTAAATATTCATTGTAAGTTGCGGTTCTCATGATAATCTTTCAAATATGTACTATCATATAAATTGTGATTTCAACAACATGTCTGAATTATATTTCAGTTGGTTCACTTCAAGAATAAAAATGAAGCCTATTTCTAAGACTATAATGGTTTTGTATCTTTTTGGCATTACTTCAAAATTATGACTGTTAACCCCAACATATTTTACAGGAAGATTCTTATTGCTGCAATGCAAACAGTCTTTAATTTTAAAGTGAAGTGTGTAATTGCCATCAAAATTCCACTCATGGGAGTGTTCAGAAAACCTTTTGCAAGTGTGTTTTCATAGCACCAATGTTGGACTTACAAATGCCTCACTGCAGGGCTGAATCGATTAGTCGACAACGTCGACAATAAAAAAAATTGTAGACAAATAATTTTGTTGTCGAATAGACATTTGATCTCATATGATGTAAGAGCTTGCAATAACGCGGTTTGACTAGTGTGGTGCAGTAGCACAAGACTGTAATGCAGCTCTCCTGGAAGAAATTCAGGAGAAGACTCTGACTCCGCAGCCAAACCTGACACTGCTGAAAGCAGAGTTTAAATGTATATGTAAATATGTGCTGCGCGCTTTCCTCACAATAACGAAATAAACATACAACAAAAATGAGAGCGGTGAGAAAACGGCAGTTAAGAAAGCATCTGTTCATAGCGATGTGGTTAAGTTTGCACCAGCTCTGCAATCGGCTCTACAGTCACATCACGTTTATTAATATAGCGCTTCATACAATAGATTGATTTAAAGCATGCAGCTTTACAGTATTAAACAAGAAAAAAAAACTCTCACGGTGTCAGTCTCCCTTTCAGTTAAAATTACAGCTTGATTTTCTGCTATAAAGCAGCTGTCCAGTGTGGAGCTAGCTAATGATAGAATCTTTTTATTAATGAATGCAAAAATAAATAAATACAAATGAAAAATAATTACATTAAAGTGATAGTTTGGTTTGCATTAAATTAAAGCTTGATCTAGCTCAGGACTGTTTAGATTTTTTTTAAGGTGTTTTAAGAGCTTTTTATGCTGTGAATAAAATAATTTATTGAAAATAAAATGTCTTGGCACATCATTCAGTCAATTACTTCTGCATATAGTTAATTAATTGGTGAATGAGGAAGTCTCTGTCATCTCATTTTGTGCCAAATATTCTTATTTGTATTGTAAAAACAAATAATTGTAATTGTACAACAGTAATATAATAGTTTGACATTCACTTCAAAGCTGAAGTGATTACCTTGTTTTATTTATTAGTTAGAATGTGTGTAACTCAGTAATTTAACTAATTGTACAAGCAGAATAATAGAACAAGGCCTACTGATTAATTGGTGGAATAATCAACGATTAATCGATTATCAAAATAATCGTTTGTTGCAGCCCTATTGCATATTAAACCTGTATAGGTAGCAGTAAACAAAAACTAATGACAGTCACCATTAAGAACAGTGGGAATTTAAAAAAAAAATCAATGAGAACTGAGGGGTAAAATTTGCTTAATTGCCATTAAAATGTCACCGTGCAAAAAATCTGAATAGTCCTAAAATGATGCTTCATTGTCATGCCTTCTGCAAAATCAATTTTCTTTCTTATTGAGGTTTTGGAGTGAAAGTCATTTGAACAGTGAGCTGTGCATTTAAACCGCTTTTCTTCTTTTCCCCAGCCTTCAGTTTGATCCAGCTCCTCGACGCGGAGAACCTCACGTCACCCGCCGCACCCCTGACTACTTCCTATAAGCGAGCACTGGCCTGCCACGAAAGAGCTCTGAAGCAAGCGCAAAATGATGACAAATCTAAACGTCTATATATCCATTCATCCAATGTGTATATAAAATTGGAGAAATGTTCCGACACTGCAACACTAACACGGACCAAAATGTGCCATACAAGCATTTAATGCCCAAATCCGATCGCTTTGTCTCAGTACTGCTACAAAGTGTCTCGTTTTAGCCTATAGTGCAAATTGCCTGCTGTATACAATAAATAGAGATGTTCCCTTCGTTCTTCAATTGTAAATTACTCTGAGTAAAAAAAAAATGTGACTAGCTTTCTCTCACAGTATCACTGGATTAAAAAAAAAGTCCTTTAAGTTGGCAATGCCAGGCATGTAAAAAATGGTAACATTTTATACAAGTGCACAAGCGAACATCCTTTCCTGTATCTTCACCAAAAAAAACAAAAAAAACCCTATTGGGAAGGAATGTTGAAACCGAAGGATGTGCCTCTTCCGTTTTGGGAGTGTATACACAAGTGAATATGGACTTTATCTGACTGTCCCTCTTTGTCTGATCTTACCATTTTCTTTTCTTTTGTGTTACCTGTCTTCTGTATTTGTCAATAAGTGATAGCCTCTTCTTTGGTGTATTTGAATTAATAAACTACTTTTAATCGCAAGCTACTCCAAAGCTACACACTAGTTGTGCTTTTATTTGAAATTGATAGTTAATGTTATCCATAATCAAATAATGCTGTCAAGGTAAAACAGGATATATATCAGCAGCCACAAATAATGTGGATTTGCATTTTATTTTTGTATTTTCCATTAAGAATTGACTGGGTCATAAAAAATAGTACAGATAATTGTTCAGGCTTTGACTGGTTAGCATAGTCCTCTGCATTCTCTTCGTTGAAAGACTGTCCTGAATATCTATGTATTCTGATACAAACAAAAAACAATTCATTACTTTGTAGTTAGTTTTACCAGTGACTGATTCCTTGGTTTGGGGAGCTCTTTTGAGGTTTTGTTCTAGATGAGTAACTGCCACTGTTGTTAATGTCAAGTCGCCTTTATTTATATAGTGCTTTATACAATACAGATTGTGTCAAAGCAGCTTTACAGTGTTAAACAGAAAAAAAAAATTTCACTGATACAGACAAAATTAAATTCTGCTGTAAAGTGGCTCTAAAAAAAAAAGGACAATAGTAACCAGTCAATTGTTCAGTTAAAGTGAGTTCATTGTTGATTAAGTTCAGTTTAATAACTGAAATTCATCAATTATGGAATGAGCTTAATTAATCTATAAAGCACCTTGGTAGAACAGCGATGTCATCGCCCAGCTCAGTTCAGCTCTCTTCCAATAGTGTCTGTGCAGTCAAGTCGAGAATATTGCCAACTATTAAGTGTCCCCAACTAAGTAAGCCAAAAGACAACAGTGGCAAGGAACCAAACCTCCATTAGTGACAGAAATGAAGAAAAAAACCTTGGGAGAAACCAGGCTCAGTCATGGTGTGGTTTAATTCCAGGCTGCAACACAGGTCAGATTGTGGACTGGTATTATTCAGAATACTCATCTAGTTCCTTCTGCTTGAAGATTGGGATACATCACATGGTGAAGGAGTCCAAGCAAATGGTTTGCTCTCTCCAGATATCAAGCCTGAAGTCAGAGCTGAATGTGAGTTTGCTGTGGTTTGTGGGGGATCCACTGGCCTGGATCACCACTGGCACCCACTCTTGAGAAGACAGGACATGGAGGTTGAAGGACACACTGCCCAGTCAGAATATTACACGTCAAGTTCATCAGTCAAGCGTCCCCAACTAAGCAAGCCAAAGGAACCAAAACTCCACCGGTGACAGAGATGGAGAAAAAACCTTGGGAGAAACCAGGCTCAGTCGGGCAGTTCAGACGAAACCAGCATGACGTGGTTTAATTCCAGGCTGCAACACAAGTCAGATTGCGCAGAGGACTCGTCTGGTTCCCGTGGTCTTGTGCCGATGGTCGTCGAGGTGACGAGGTCTTCACAGAGGTCTTCACAATTATAGAAATGTGACAGTGTATTATGTGTATGCCAGGTTAAAGAGATGGGTCTTTAATCTAGATTTAAACTGACAGAGTGTGTCTGCCTCTCGAACAACGCTAGGTAGATTGTTCCAGAGTTTCTGCACTAAATAGGAAAAGTATCTGCCGCCCGCAGTTGATTTTGATATTCTAGATATTATCAAATGGCCAGAGTTTTGAGATCGCAGCAGACGTGAAGGACTATAATGTGATAAGAGCTCACTCAAGTACTGAGGAGCTGAACCCATTCAGGGCTTTATAAGTAATTAGCAAGATGTTAAAATGTATACGTTGTTCAATAGGGAGCCAGTGCAGAGTTGACAGAACCAGGCTAATATGGTCATACTTCATGGTTCCAGCAAGATTCAAGATTTTTTATTTGTCACATACATAGTTATATAGAGAATATATGGCCAGCAGTGAAATGTAAGTCAGGTCCGCTCCATGGACAGTGGAGCTGCTGCATTTTGGACCAGCTGGAGTTTGTTTATCAAGCGCACAGAGCAACCACCCAATAAAGCATTACAATAATCTAACCTTGAGGTCATGAATTAATAAATTAAAGTTTCTGCATTTGACATTGAGAGCATAGGTCATAATTATTATTTTTTTTTAAAGATATTTTTAAGATGGAAAAACGCATCCCAATGGGGACACTCTTCAATTCTAGCATTATAAACTATTATTGCCATTACATTTACATGAATGTTAACCAGCATTACTGTGAGAATAATAGACAAGGAGTGAAGAACTGACAAGACTGCAGCACATACAACAGCAGACATTAGTTGTTTTAGAGGTGGGACAAATTATTACATTTTGGTGAAATATATCAATGAAAAACATGTTTCTTTAGAATAACATAACCTGATGAATCATTCACACTGAGACCAGGGACAAGTTTTATGAATTTTAAATAGAATTTATTTTGGGGTCAGTAAGATTAAAAAAAAAAATTTGAAACAGTCTCTTCTGTTCACCAACAGTGCATTTATTAGATGAAAAATTGTTGCGTTAGGTCTCGTACTGTATCGCATACCTTGTCAGTGTCGTACGCTTGCTTAGCCCTTTGTTGTGATAAACAGTAAAGTGTGTTCAGCTGAATTAAATTTTCAGGGACAAATGCACCAGCCTGGTAGGCTCCCATGATCCTCTGCTGGCCATTGTGAAGAGGCAGAAACTCCAGTGGTTTGGCCATGTGATGCGCCACAATACCCTCTCCAAGACCATTCTTCAGGGCACAGTGGAAGGTGGTCGCCGCCGTGGGCATCAAAGGAAGAGTTGGACCGACAATCTGATGGAGTGGACTGACAGGCCCTTGCCACAGCTCCTCAAGATAGCTCAAGACAGAGATCAGTGGAGGGCATTGTCTGCTACTTCCCTCATGTCTCCCCGACGGCCGAATCGGTTAAGGGACTAAATAAAATCACTTCCGTTTCAGTTTTTATGACCAACTCTAACTATGTGTTTCCATCTCCCTACTATTACTACCAAACCATGCATCACACACTAACAACCTGTGCACTTTGCCTATGTCAGCTAATACACTACTTTCTTTTTCTATTGGTCTCTGGAATTGTCAGTCTGCAGTAAACAAAGCAGTCAAAGTAGTAATTATTCATGCAATTTCAGCAAATTCATATGATATTGTACAAGTGTACTCGTGCAAAAATTCTACGGCTTTTACTCCTGCTGTCATTGGCCATTGCCTCAACTCTCATGCAGATTGTGCCCATTGTAAGTAGTCAGAGTGTTTGTATCATAAAGTTTATATTGAGTCCATTGTATTCTTTATTAGCCTTTACAAATTGGTGCCGTCTCTTCCCGTTCTAACAGTATGTTGGGGAAGCTACTCTGAAACTGTAGCTTGACCAGCTACAAGCTACTCGTAAATTAAAGTAGTTAAGCTACATTCAAGCTACCCTTTTGAAAAAGTAGCTAGCTACACTACAAGTTACTGTCAAAAAGTAGCTAGCTACATTGAAACTACTTTCAAATTTGTATTATTATTATTATTTTTTTTAAATGAACATTACAAAAAACTAAACAATTATTAATGAAGAATTATAATTAAGTTATAAGTAAAATAGTTGGGGTTTAAAACAACATAGCCTACTGTAATGCAATCATGATTTCAAAGAGTAGGGTGAATTCAGGTGGATTGGGACACTTTTCCAAGCCATTTCAATGACAAAAAGTGTCCCAATCATTTGATTTTGTAAACTATTCGATACACACAATAATAAAATACTGGATAGTTAAATAGTTATGACGTGACGTGTGACATGTGGCCAAGTATGGTGACCCATACTAGGAATTAGTGCTCTGCATTTATCCCATCCTTAGTGCACACACACAGCAGTGAACACACACACGCAGTGAACACACACACACTGTGAACACACACCCGGAGCAGTGGGCAGCCATTTTTATGGGGAGCAGTTGGGGGTTCGGTGCCTTGCTCAAGGGCACCTCAGTCGTGGTATTGAAGGTGGGAGAAAGCGCTTTACATTCACACCCACCACCTACAATCCCTGCCGGTACGAGATTCGAACCCACAACCTTTGGGTTACGAGTCCGACTCTCTAACCATTAGGCCACGACTTCCCCCTATTTTAGTTATATTAGTATATTGCTTCAAACGCAAGACCAATGTAAGAACAAAATGTATGCAACTTAAACTGGATACAGAGGAGTCATAAAATAAGCTGGTTAAACTCACAGCATGCAGTATTTACTGACTGTGAATGGAGACGTCAGTCATCAGCTGCGTGCGTGAACACTGCACTTTGCGTGAATCCCACCACAACCATCCTTTGCCAAATGATAAGCACACTATAATCACGATTTTATTTTCTGTTCAATTAGTGTTCATTACAAAACTGTGGGGGGACAGATTATATTATGACTGTTCATCATTGTAAAATAGACATTTGATCTAGAGTGCAATAAAGAAGAAAAAT
>NW_015644639.1:0-960 GCF_001515625.1 Sinocyclocheilus rhinocerous | reverse complement strand
GGCGCCGAAGTGCTAGTGTCGTGAGTTGAAGCGGTCTTAGGGCACAGAGATGCGGTGTGGGAAAACGAACCGCAGAGTGAGCATGACAGTGCTCGGTGGCCCGTAAAGTGTCTGCTGATTAATGCAAGATCGACCACGGACCAGTCCAGTCGCTGATTAAAGCGTTGTATGTACATTGCTGCTTTAGATGAAAATGATTTGAGGTATTCGTAGAATAGTGTGCCTCCGTTAGACATGGCGAGATCCGAAATGATAGCTAGGTAGGTATCTAATTCTTTTCTCCTGTCTGGATACACTTCGCAGATAATGTCTCTGAACACGCCGAAAGCAACATTAAATTCTGCCATAGTTAGACTTTTGGTGAGTCTTGGATCGCTGTCTTTAAGAATGACAGATATATCCCCACAATCCACAATCCTTCTTTCGTTAGATTCTGCGCATAGCAATATTTTAACCAAGTTTATATCGTTACCTGACAGGATTTGAGCGCGTAGTTGGGGAGAAATGGCAGCTGCTGGGGGGGAAGAAGGGCACCCCGGTGGAAGCGGTAGGTAACGCTGATCCGAGAGATCTTCTAGGAAGAGCCAAGTCGGGAGTAAGGGCGCAGGTTTGATGTCGAGCTGGAAGTCTGCCCGTCAACCATCGCCCGAGATGCAGAAGACGAGCGCTGCGATTCCAGCGCCTGGATCCTGTTGTCCATGTCGGAGAGGGTTCCTTGAATTGACAGCAGCGCTGAGAGAACCCTGTCGTCTCCCTGTTGTGCTGGAGCTTGAGAGGGATGGGATGATTTTACCCTCTTTGGAGTTGGAGACGCTTGATCGGTGGAGATATTTTTTCTTTTCTCCGAGGCTTTACGGCCGGTAGATCGGGGAAGAGAAGATATTGCGTTGGTAGATGGGGGCTGCGGGTCTTGACTGACTTCTTGTAAAAGAGACAAGAGCTGATCATGATTCAGATCCA
>NW_015644638.1:0-548 GCF_001515625.1 Sinocyclocheilus rhinocerous | reverse complement strand
GATAACAATATCGTGCATATTCATTACCGTGATATACCGCATTACAGAATACCGGCACAAGTCTAGAAATTACAAATGTACTCTCCTGTGTGAGACACGAGTGCAACAGTCATAGTTGTCTGTAGGGGTGTGCGATATTGACAAAAAATTATATCTCGATATTTTATGGGATTTTATCGATAACGATAATTAGACGATATTTTGCTGAGTGTGTTATTGTGCTGGTATCTTATGGACATCCGTGGACAGCTGACGCCTACAGTTTTTGATATTCTTCATATTCTGTGTGGTGGTCAGTTCATACTGATCGAAATTAATCTTTTCCAATAAGTTTAAACTGATTTTTACATTTTATGGGCATTTTTACCTTTATAAAGCCATTTTTTCTAAAAGTGTCCATTATCTTTTGAGTCAAATTCTTACATTTAATCAGTGAATTAGAATAATAAGACATTTGGGCTGTTACCAAGCAAATGAAATCAACACAGAAGCTTCATCTGAAATGGCATTTAGATGTATTTACACATGTATTTTGTGTCTCACAATGC
>NW_015644637.1:781-2589 GCF_001515625.1 Sinocyclocheilus rhinocerous | reverse complement strand
CCTTCAGAAATCATTCTAATATGCTGATTTGGCACTCAAGAAATAGTTTTATTAACATTCGTGTTGAACAATATAAAAGTCTTTTATAATCACTTTTAATCAATTTAACGTGTCCTTGCTGAATTAAAGTATTTAAAAAATACAATCTTCTTGTTCTTGCTAACCTCAAATTTTAAACTGTCTCCAGATAATTAGTTACTTGATGATTTCCCTTTTTTTTCTTTTTCTTTTTTTCTTCGAATAATTAACTTGGTTAACCCTCAACAAAACTGAATGTTGCATACATGCAGTGACCTAAAATGGGTTAATCTAAAAAATAAATAAATAAAATAAAATAAAAGAATAAAGATGAAGTGCATGCCAAATATTTAAATTCAGATTTCCTTCCATCTGCCTTTTGTTTGTATTTTCACGTGCTTTAGTGCAGGCATCCTTAAGTGACTTTTGTACAGTGATACCACTCACAATAAAGCTGTGCTATTTTGGGTATTTATAACTGTTGACACTTCATCGTGTTTCCTAACGATACCTGGGGAATGCTTGACTGAGCGCGCTCACCCGCAGACCTCTCAAAGCTTAGACTCTCAGATTACTCATTGCAGGTCTGCAGTGTTAAATAGGTACTGCACTGAAAAATAGTGTGTTCCTATAGTATTATGCAAGGGCCCTATTCATCTGTTTACCACATCAAATGTACAAATCACACTGCCAGATCCTACACTGTGCCTCTGAGACCTCTTTCGCTTTATGTAATTCAGTTTGACATCATTTGTGTGAGTTGGTGAAAGGCTACTGGCCTTTAAAATAGATTTAGACATTTATTTTTCTCCACATATTTCTGCCTCTGACACTATGTCTGAAAACAGGTGAGACCCAGATATTTTGCCCCAGCTGTTTTTATTCACCAGTCTTCAGATCTGTATAGAATGTGCATTTGTATTCAGTTAACCCTAGTAAATGCTTCAGGTCTCAATTTGGTGGCTGTTTAAAGAAAAAATATTATTGTATTTAATATGTACAAACGTCATGAAGTCACACTGCTTCAAGGTTCTGATGAATTATAATTGGCTTCTTAAATCAAGATATATGAGTAGATTAAATACATTTAAAATGAGTCATACAGACTTTTGTAGCATTTTATTACATTTTTTTTCCAAAGCTCATTTATAATGTTAGTCACAGTCTCTTGCAGCCCAAACAGTAATAATGAAATGTCACATCACAATTTTAACACTCTCTTTAACTGTTAGAATTAAAAGGATTCCAAATCCAAATCTGTATGACTTTCTTTAAAAAGAAATACATTTTTTACATTTTGTCCATGCAATGAAAGTCGATGGTGTTCAAAAAACTGGATCCTATTGACTTTGATTTTATGAAGAAAAAAACTAAGACGGATACAGTGTCTTGTGAAAGTATTCATACCCCTTCCATTTTTTCACACTTTATGTTGCTGCCTTATGTTAAACTGCTTTAAATTGTTAATTCACCCAAAAATGAAAATTAGGTTGCGTTTTACTCACCCCCGAGGCACCCTAGGTGTATATGACTAATCCAGTCGAAGTTATATTAAAAATTGTCTTTGATCTTTCAAGCTCTATCATTGCAGTCAGCGGGTGTTGCATTGCGCAAAGCTGACCTCATACGTCATTCCCCCGGAACTGCTTCCATTTACAACAGTGAGCGCAAGTTAGATTAAAGTGATTATTACGTTTTGAATATGGATATTTTTCTTACAAAAACGCATCGATTCGCTCCAGGAGGCCTTTGTTCACCCCCCGGAGCCGTGTGAGACTCTTTTTTTATGA
>NW_015644637.1:0-651 GCF_001515625.1 Sinocyclocheilus rhinocerous | reverse complement strand
AATGCAACACCCGCTGACTGCAATGATAGAGCTTGAAAGATCAAAGACCATTTTTAATATAACTCCGACTGGATTCGTCTGAAAGAACAAAGTCATATACACCTAGGATGCCTCGGGGGTGAGTAAAACGCAGCCTAATTTAAATTTTTGGGTGAACTAACTCTTTAAATTATTTGTGACAACTTAGCAAATTTATTAAAAAGGAAAAACTGAAATAAGTACATTGCATATTGATTCATACCCTTAACTCAGTACTTAGTTGAAGCACCTCGATGGTGTTCAAAAAACTGGATCCTATTGACTTTGATTTTATGAAGAAAAAAACTAAGACGGATACAGTGTCTTGTGAAAGTATTCATACCCCTTCCATTTTTTCACACTTTATGTTGCTGCCTTATGTTAAACTGCTTTAAATTGTTAGTTCACCCAAAAATGAAAATTAGGTTGCGTTTTACTCACCCCCGAGGCATCCTAGGTGTATATGACTAATCCAGTCGAAGTTATATTAAAAATTGTCTTTGATCTTTCAAGCTCTATCATTGCAGTCATTGAGAAATTCTAGATGGTCATGGGGATTCCCTTTCTTGTGGAGAACCTGTCTTTTCATGTGTGTGTTAGGGCTGGACGATATGGCCAAAATTGATATCACGA
>NW_015644636.1:0-495 GCF_001515625.1 Sinocyclocheilus rhinocerous | reverse complement strand
ATATTGATCGCCGTCAGATGCTGAGCCGACAGGACGCTTTACTTACCTCCCCACCATCAGACTCTCTATCGCTCGTGGCATTTAGTGCTTCTTATACCTCTTCAACATTCATAAATCACCTTCTTTTACTCATTCTGTCTATATTTATGAAACTGATAACCGCTAATTCAGTGAGTGAACGGCGTTGCCTAGCAATGTACTATGTTAAAACATAAGCGGCACGAAAATGACAGCTCGAACAGACAGGCATTATATAGCGGGTAAATTTGACCCGCACTGGCGCTTACAGGTATAAATGCCCCATTTTTTTAATCTGTTTTTATCTAAACAGTTTTTAACAGCAGGGGATTGTAAATCACACAATTTTTGTAAAAGTCAGTGACTGGAAGACTTGAATGTTTTATTAAAAATCTTTTATGTACGTTTTAAAAACAGCCACATGTTCTAGTGTTAAGCCATATTAAGTGTTTATGGTTTTCTACGGGAGGAAAACGC
>NW_015644635.1:0-1005 GCF_001515625.1 Sinocyclocheilus rhinocerous | reverse complement strand
AGCACTCTATACAGATAAACTCCACAACAAACAATAACAAATGCAGCTGATAATCCTTTATGGATCCAGTAAAACTTACAGTTAGTGGTAAAATATTATGCACTGATACAGTAGAAAACACTGTTCAGTCTTACCTGTGAAAGATAATACCCCGAGGTCTGTTTTTATTATTGTGCGACGGTTTGTAGATGCCCAAGCTGCCGACGAGTCAGGTGTGTTTTCGCCTGTCCCGATGAGAGTTGCACGCACCAATATGGCGGCGACGTTGACGTGCGGTCGAGCGGCCAATGAGGCGTCTAGGTATTTATTATGTCTATGCTTACAATGACCTGCGGCGGCAGATGATTGGTCGATTAGGAGAGGTGGGCGGATGAAAACAGACTAGCAGGCATTAATTTCAGCACCGTAAACAAAACAGTTACAGATTTCACACATCAATCAACCAGACAGAGACAGAGAGAGAGAGAGACTCTTTACGAGATATTGTGTGGTTTGACATCAGAAACAGATGATCAAGTTAGTCATATTAATTTAAATCAATAGATCACAAACAGACGGAAATCACATTTCATGAGGATGTGACTGGATTTATGTCTTCGGTGAGCATGTTTTATCTGATAAATTCATATGAACCTCACAAAAACAGCACAAATTTCACTCCAAAGTATAAAGAAAAACAATTATATCAATTTTTTTTAAAAAAGGAAAAAAAAAACATTTTATTAATATACAAAAATAAAAAAACTCAATAAAAAAAGGAAAAATTTCTTTGAGCATGTTCTATATGCATAATATGACTCTCACAAAAATGTATTAATTTTTTAAAATAATTTACAAAGAATACAAAAATTTCAATCAGTTACCAAGGCAACTGTGACGAGTGGGGGCGGGGCCGATTGCCGTTTTAATAAACCTGAATTATTAAAAAGTTATTAAAAAGGTAAAAAAAAATAAAAGAATATAAGCTTAAATTTCAATGACGTATAAATATTTCACAAACAATAT
>NW_015644634.1:0-560 GCF_001515625.1 Sinocyclocheilus rhinocerous | reverse complement strand
AAAAGGCGGGATCGAACCCGGGTCGATCACGTCAAAAAGCCAATGGCAAGCACACATCCATCTGCACCACTGAAGTGCACGCGCACACATACAAAAGCACACATACAATACATTTAAACTGAGCTACTTTAATACCATCTCCAAACTTTCTACCACGACTCTGCTGTTCTTCGGCTGGTTCTTCCCTGTATACGTTGATTGACAGATGTCTCGTCCAGTCAGCAGGGAGGAAAAAAAAGTTCGGCAAAAGGCGGGATCGAACCCGGGTCGATCGCGTCAAAAACCAAGTCTCAAACTATACCTACCTTTTCCGGTTTGTCTGATTTGTCGTTGTTTTCTGACTTGTTAATTTGTTTTCGAATTTGTCATTGTGTTTTCTGACTTGTTATAATGTGTTCTGAATTGTTGTTGTGTTTTCTGAATTGTTATTTTGTTTTTTAAACTTGCATTTGCGTTTGTAATTTGTTATTTTGTTTTCAGAATTGTGATTTGCTTTTCACTTCTCAGCCACCGTAGGATCAAGATTTTATACACAACACCTTCTGCCACAGTCACCACCA
>NW_015644633.1:367-2256 GCF_001515625.1 Sinocyclocheilus rhinocerous | reverse complement strand
GGGATACCCATATGTTTGGAAATCTGTATTTTATTTAAATCGCCAGCACACCACTGCTCACAAACAACAGGGACGCCAGAGTTGCTCTTCACTTGCCTCAAATTTCAAAGGTAAAATTCAGTCAACTAAAGCTTTTTGCCAAATGCATGACAGAAATGTTTGCACTGAACTATGTTCTTATTAGGGTTTCCGCGGGTCCATCTGCACGTCAGCTGTGTACTGCGGTTACCGGGGAAACCACTATATTTCTGCAGTTCCGAAAGTGAAACCTACTGGCAGAGAACGAATTTGCGTTTTCCTATCTGCTATCTTTGCTACATATTTTTAAATGTGAACCAGTGGATCGACAAAAAGCTAACGCATTATAAAAATCGAAACAATTAAGACACTAAGATTTATTTATATGTTATTTAATATAATAGTTAATTGATAATAATTGTTTAAATTAATATAATGATTGATACTTTTGACTCATCCCTTTTCCTAAAAATTGTTTAAAGGCTGAAATGTGAAGTGCAGATCTTAAAAAGGTCTTTAAAGGTCTTAAATTAGATTTTAAAAATCCTGCAGATACCAGGTTAATTTAATGGTACTATTTGGAATAAAAACTTTTTAACTGTCCTCTTAGGTTATTTTGAGAATGTTCTGTAGGCCACTAATAAAAAGGAAAATAAAAAGGACCTCTGTACATTTGTTTGTTGCAAATTTATAGACAATGCAATTGAGATGTTTACATTAGCTTTTTGGGGTAATATTTCTGTCCACTGACAACAAAGTTTTCCTTCTGAATTAGCATAACTGCACAAGTTTTATAGTTAATACAATCGTAAAAAACAAATTACATTAGTTATACTTTAATTTCCTTCAATAAAAAGGAAATTAAGTAAAATGGTGAAAAAGGTGTGTGGACGTGGATTAGTAATCTGGCCCCTTGGTATAAATGAGAAACAACTCTGGCCCTCGTCACTATCAAAGTTGCCCATCCCTGCACTATATAAAAGGCCTATAAATTATATAAATTGTTTTTAGACTTAAATACTTGTTTTAAGTTGCGGGTTTGGATATACTGTATGTTAAGACATTCTCAAAGACAACTTTTTGTAAAGGTTAAATTTTTTTTTTTTTAAATGTTGATTTGAAGCATCCGTTTTTTAACGGTCAAACATGAACACAGATAAAGCATTTTGTTACACAAAACATTACAATTCTATAAAAATTTAACAAAAAACATTTTTTTTGAATGTTTTATTAGAGCTTAATCCTTCTGGGTCTGATCTGATTTCAACCTCTTATTTCAGTTTTCTGAAATATGGTTATAGGCATATCAATTAATTTGAGTGTATAATTGTGTATGTGTGTGTGTGTGAGTGGATGTGTCTGTTTTGCACTCTTGATGTTTTAGAGTGTAGCCCCTTCCTTGCTGTCCACTTTTTACTGCATTGTAGTTGAATTATTGTTTTTATTTGACACATTTGCTATGTTCCAGTCACACCAGTTCATAGGTGTGTACGCTTGTGTGTGTGAATGGATGTGTTGGTTTTGTATAGGCTTAGATCTCTGCCTCAATTCTGCGCATGAAAGATCATATTTTGAGCGCACAAAAGTGCATTTTGCACGCGCACGATCTGAGTTTTGTTGAGATAATGTTTGTTTCGCAAAGAAAAAAAGTATTTAGAGCGCATGAAAATCAATTTTGCATTTAAAATAAGTTTTTGGATGTGTGCAACGTTTCACTAGCTTGCTCCTTTGATGGCCGCCCTCAGTGCTCTCCAATGGCGCTTCTCTTTCATGGGAACTTCAAACTGCGTCCTCTAGGGGTCGCTATGGGGAGCGCCTCGTCGTGACCCGTGTCTGAAGCATACATTGAAAAAACACCAACAACACGTTGG
>NW_015644633.1:0-175 GCF_001515625.1 Sinocyclocheilus rhinocerous | reverse complement strand
AGCACTAGCAAAGCGTTTAAGGATGTGTGCATCCGTGTTGACGTTGTTTAACATCTGATGACACACACGATCTATGAGTTATTTGTTTGGGACGAAGAGCATGCACGCGATGCCTCCGAGGGTGCAATCTGCGTGCACTGCGAGCGTTTTTTCCAAGGGAAAAAGCTCCGCTCTC
>NW_015644632.1:784556-786786 GCF_001515625.1 Sinocyclocheilus rhinocerous | reverse complement strand
GAGTGTTTTTTTATTTTATATGGAAGAGCTGCTCAAGGCTTTTTGCGCTAATATTACATCCTGAGTTGAAGGCCTAATGTATCGTTGGTACGCTGATGATGACCACCGACCCATTGCTTTGAGCATGGGTATGGAGACTGTTGAAGCTGCGGTGGTTGCCGTGCCTATGCGGAATGAATGGCTGGTATAAAGCGCGGGGTCCATGCCACAATGGAGGCATGCGGTTCGGAGACGTGAGGCAAACCAATGCTTGGACATAGCTTCTCCTTTCTCTGTGATGAAAAGTGGATCTGTAAGATTGATTTACTGCGTGAGTTTACCAGCCGGTTCATGGCTGTGAGGGGACAATATCCATACCGTTGGTTCTAGAAATGTTAATAGTACTTCCGTTATTATCTCTGTCTGTTTTGGAATGTATGCAAGCACATATTATAGGTATGTTAGCTGGGAGTTTAGGCACTGAGAAAGCGTTGCAGAAATCTGAAAAAGACGACCACGCCGAGTCGTAAGTTTTAAGTGTCGTTTTTGCTAGCCCTGATCTCATGTAGTGTGCGGCTGATTTAAGGTATTTTTGCAATGTTGCATTCAGTCTAGGACTGTTTGACTGAAGTCCGGGCAGCCCAGTCGTGATGAAGCAGCTCCCGGACACAGGCGTCTGAATTCCTGGAAATTAAACCGAGACAGAGAGTCAGCTATTTTATTATCCAGCCCAGGTATGTTAGTAGCTTTAATTGTAAAATTGTTCATAACTGAGATCCAGGTTAGGCGCCTAATAAAACGGTTAATGAAAGGCACAGAGGAGCGACCCCTGTTAATAATGTTCACTGTGGCTTCATTATCACAGAAAACAAGGATGTTTTTCCTAGTCCATTGATCTGCCCATAATGAGCAAGCAATCACTATAGGATATAGTTCCATAAGTGCTGTCGATTGGATAAAGGGAGCCGGTTCCTTAAGTTCTTTTGGCCATCTTTCTGCAAACCATTGTTTGTTAAAAATCCCCCCGAACCCGACGGAAGGAGCTGCATCGGTGAAGAATTGCAGTTTAACTGAGGTTTCTATATCTTCTTCCAATGTTGCGTTCAGTCTAGGACTGTTTGACTGAAGTCCGGGCAGCCCAGTCGTGATGCAGCAGCTCCCGGACACAGGCGTCTGAATTCCTGGAAATTAAACCGAGACAGAGAGTCAGCTATTTTATTATCCAGCCCAGGTATGTGAGTAGCTTTAATTGTAAAATTGTTCATAACTGAGATCCAGGTTAGACGCCTGATAAGACGGTTAATGAAAGGCACGGAGGAGCGACCCTTGTTAATAATGTTCACTGTGGCTTCGTTATCACAGAAAACGAGGATGTTTTTCCTAGTCCATTGGTCTGCCCATAATAAGCAAGCAATCACTATAGGATATAGTTCCATAAGTGCTGTCGATTGGATAGAGGGACCCAGTTCCTTAAGTTCTTTTGGCCATCTTTCTGCAAACCATTGTTTGTTAAAAATCCCCCCGAACCCGACGGAAGGAGCTGCATCGGTGAAAAATTGTAGTTTGACTGAGGTTTCTATATCTTCTTCGTAGAAGAAGGAAATGCCGTTCCAGTTGTCGCATAATTTAGACCAAAATATTAGACGGACCTGCAGCCTTCATCTAACGTGACCATGTCATGCATTTTCTCGATCGTTTTAGACAGATCTAAAAGTCTGGTTATTTGGACTAGAAGTGGGTTACACATAGCCGGACTATATCGGGTCTATACTTACACGAGACGTTGAAATGACGGCTATTGCTTGCTGGGTTTTGTCATCTAGATACTGAATAAGTTCAGCATATGCTTCCTCGTTTTTGTTGGCATCATCATCACAAAGGTCCAGACCGGAACAATTGGTTATTACAAAACTTGTTTTTAACAAGATGGTATTAGTAGTAATAGTAGCCCAATTCATAGTAATAATACATGGCTCAAAGCAACTTCTCAAAACAGTTTTGAAGCATGCTTTTTCTTTATGTTTGATGACAGACACCAGTGCTTCTCACAGACTTGCAAATGCAAATTCATTCTCTGCCAGCAGGAGGCACTGTTGGAGCAGAGATATAGCGGTTTCCCCAGTAACGGCTGTAATCAAAAGCGCTGCGCTCACAAATGCTAGGAAAGACGAAATGAAAATGACATCAAAGCTTTTCTGAAAACGGTCGGTTCTTTTCAGTGATACATTCATATAAAAACACCCGCGCTGCA
>NW_015644632.1:776553-784506 GCF_001515625.1 Sinocyclocheilus rhinocerous | reverse complement strand
AAAAAAAGAAAAATGATTGCACAACCATCAATTAGGTGGCGATATGCACTAAGCATGTAAACGACCATTGAACAAAAGAAGAAGAAAGAAACAGCATGGCATGCTTTTTCTTAGCCTCCGTTTCCATAGTTACTCATCGATTCGTCACTCTGTTGAGAATGTCTTGAGTCTTAACCAGGAACATACTCCGAGTTGAATGAACTTACTCCCGGACACGTTTTTGGAACCACATGCCTCGAGTAAGCAAGGTTTGGGGTTAATCAACCGAAAGTTCAGGGTTTAGCTGACGGTAAGTAACATTGGCCAGCATAAGAATAACCCAAAAATTCTGCGATGTAATAAATTGTATGCTTGACCACAACATACTGTTAATTAATTAAATATCGTTCTGCCGTTAATTATGTGTGTCACGCAATCTACATTATGCAGCTACACCCAGCGGCAGGTGTCAGTCACAACCGAAGGTGTGACACGCACGCGGCAACTGACACAAGACGCAGTCCATTGACATGTCAATGGCATCTGTGCATAGGGATGTAACGATTCACTCAACTCACGATTCGATTCGATTCACGATTTTGATTTTACAATTCGATTCGATTCACAGTTGTTGTTTTTTTAACAAAATGAGATTTAAGACAAATTATAAATTAAATGCGTCTTTATTATTGCTTGGACAAAATACTGTACGTTTCTTTGTGAAATTGAAATATAACACTATACTAATATAGCACTTGTAAATTATTGCTCTTTTCTTGGTTTTGATTGCTTCTATTGTCCTCATTTGTTAGTCGCTTTGGATAAAAGCGTTTGCTAAATAACAAAATTTAAATATAATGTAAATGTAAAAAACAAAACTAAATTGAAATTTTAAAACAAGCCCCAAATCAAATAAATAAGTAACACAAATAAAATAAATCTCTTCATATAAACAAACTAAGGCTTTTTCTGTGCTCTTTCCATTTAAAATGAGAGGCAACCACTGCATTTTAATCATGATCCAAACAAAGATGCTGCATACATACAACATGAGCAGTTTTTAATCTAAATTATATTGTATAACTTCGAAATTTGAAGCAAAAACAGAATGGTTTGACTTCAGTTTTGTGAAACTATCAATAAAAAATTTCTGCATTAAAACAGAAACAGCAGACGAGCTGAATAGACCCTTTTCACAGTGACGTCAGCTAACTTCCGCTTTCCCGCAAAGCAGTGTATCTGTACTTCCGTTATACCTTTACACCGGAGACTTCTCGGGAAAATATGGGAAAAACTTGAAATATGAAAGGCGTTAGTTAAGAGTTAAGACTAATAATGTTAATGTAGCCTACTTGCAGTCGGGTTCTTTTGCGAATGTTTTTCTGCATCTGCTTTAGATGGGTGGTTTTGCTTGCTTGCTTTCAGATTTGTATGACAACAATTATGTGTCCACACAAAATACATATTCAAAACCTTTTAACTTATTTCGGTTTATGTCATTCCTTGGATAATTTGTGAGTACACTGTGTAAATTTAATTCCCCGTATAGTTCCGCAATAAAAGACAAACAACGTGATTTTGTTTTGATTTACTATGGGAAAATGACATGGACACAAGTCATATTTTTTATATTAAATCTTTTTACTACATGGCAAGTTTCACATCCATAAAGGCAAGTGGTCTGAAAAGAAACTCATTATCCAGTTCAAGAATAAAATGTCTTATATTGAAACAATACAAAAAGGAGGTATTTCTAGAACTTTGGACTTCTACAATTACTTAAATTCCTCCATTCAATTTCACTTTAACTACATGTATACCGTGTTTTTACTTTGTGAATTATTATTGATAAATATGATCGATCGTGTTTTATTTTCGTTATAGGCTATATGCAATGTGATCTTTAAAAAACAGCTATGATCTGCATTTTATATTTATTTACACAAATGCTGGCATCGGTTTTTAACTGTAAAAGCTTTTTATAGAAACTTAATATATTTCATATTTATTTCCGAATTACATTTAATAATAAAAAGGAATATATAGACCCCATTTTATTGATATTTAAATAGTACAAGCTTATGTTGAACTATTCTTGTACATACAGGCACTGTATTAAGCAGGACATAAATTACTGAATGAAAAGGCTTTCTGTTACCACATGTAAATGTCTAAAACGTTTGTTTATTTGACATAAATCTAACCAACTTCATCTAACTGCAATAAAGACAGCAAACAGTGCGCGAGAGTCGCGGGAATCAGTGACTGCAGTGCTCCGTTTTCAACTCCTCCCTCGACTTCAAGCGGCAAATCTCGCCGATCGGTATTCGGTAAGTTCGTTTGAGATGCCAGACGCCTCTCCTTGAATGAGGACGAGAATAGACAGCAGCAGTCATCCTCTAGTCATATTTGTGGCAGTTGTACAAGCATCTGGGTGAACTCCATGCTGGTAGCAATAGCGCTTTACTATGCTAGCGGAAGTGACGGTACATTCACACGGGGCGTCGGCGTCGACCATAGACTGTATAAAAACATGGACCTAGTGTCCGTGATGTCACCCGTAGGTTTTCGAAGAGCGTTTTTGAAGCTCAAATTGGGCGGAGCCGGCCGTCGCCATCTTGGCAGCGCATCACAACGCTTCACTCCCGGATAATCGAAAATGGGCAAAGAGGCGGGAGCTGGTTGCAGAAACCATGCCCACCTAGCTCGACGGTGGTGACAGCAGCAGTAATCCACCTGTCACTCAAGTGGCCACGCCCTTAATTATGCAGAACTTTAAGGCTTAATATAAGTTAAACGGATGAGTTATAAAAAAATGTACCCCCCTCACAGTTGTCATGAAGGGCAAAATAAGCTATATAGACCAAAACCACTTTTTGTACCAGGCTGTTAACATAATTTTTTCTGCTGTAAAGTTGGGAATTTTAACATGGGGAGTCTTAGGACTGACTCCCTTTTGGAGCCAGCCTCTAGTGGCCAGTCGAGTTTTAGTCACTTCCGTGCCTTCCAAAAGAGGATGATATCCGCTTCGTCATGCCTAGAGCTTGTCCGTGCTGGTCACTGAGGAAATACATCAACTTCCCGGTGTGGATCGCTGGATCGGCTTTCACCGTGGACTGTGCCAGTTTTAGTCACTTCCGTGTTGGTTTCACAAGAGAGACCAGAAGGTTGTCACTCGGCGTCGATGCTTGATGGAGGGCGTTTCTGAAGCTTGGTGCTGACGTGACCGTCATAGTGACAACAGCCAATAACATTAGTTTTCTGGTGTTGTATGAACGCGATTGGCTAGCATCTGCACCAGGGTATTTGCATAAGGCAATCTGATTGGCTGACGCCTGCATTGGCGCTTGAAAAGTTGAAAAGTTTTCAACTTCTGCCGCGAGCAACGTACCCAACACGACGCGACGGACCCACAATTCATTTCGGCAACGCTTGACGTCACTCCATTCAAAGTAAACGAGAGGTGTTGACACCTGACGCCCCGTGTGAATGGGGCTTAAGAATACCCTGCTTCGCATCAGAACGGAAGTTGCGTGACGTCATGTGGAGAGACGCAGATTCACTCTCTGCCAGCAGGTGGCGCTTAAAGCTTTATGTTTACGCGGCGCGATGCAACGCAATGCATAAAAAGACCGTATATGTCTTTATAATCCATAATTATGTCCCCACTGGATGCAACAAATGCCTCGTTTATAATGGGTTTTTTAATGTTTTTGGGAAAAGGAGATAGCAGAGGCTATTTACACTAACTCCGCCCACCAACGTGTGGTTGGGTTACACAAATTTCAAAAGACACCTTTCATACCGACGACTCCAGTGGCGTAGGTAATAAAGGGCATAATTTTAGCAGTTATTTTTTTGACGTGATTGACCCGAGTTTGAATCGGTCTTTTACCGAACTCATTCTTCTCCCTTTCACATCACATATCACATCGGAAAGGACTTTATTTCCAAAGTGGAAAATAAGGTGCCTCACAGATGTTTATTGGTTAAGGTTAGGGTTAAGTGTAGGGATGGCTTTATTGTCCCAAAGTGGCATGCATTTGATAATTTTAATAAAAAGTATAATTTACACTCAATAAGTTACTATTGCATACGGTTTTATAATGTGCTACAATAGTGAGGTGCAGATAGCTGGCACTATTTGCACCAAGTAGTATAAAAAGAAAAGAAAATGCAAAGAAAATTGAATCTATCGCTATTTGCACTTAGTGAAAATAGCTTATTGCTAAAAATACTACTATTTTCACTTAGTGTGAATAGCATATATTTTTGCACTCCGCGTTTATTTATTTTTATTTTTTTAACTACGTGCGTCACCACGCCAACTTCATTCTTGTACATGTGCTGCAGTACATGAAGTGTTTCTGTTGCTTCATGAAAACATCTCTGAAATGTCTGTATTTGACAAATATTGCATTTTATTCACTTAATCTGTGATAAAGTATGCAAGTACCGTGAAAACATCTCTACGGGAAGCAGAAAGTGTCCGACTTCACGTCTACGCTTTCAATTGACCTATCGGTAAGCACCACCCCCCTTAGTTGCTGTTGCTAATGGCAAGCTCACACTACAAGATTTTTGGCTGGATTTTGCTGTCGCGGACAGATTTCCACAGTCTGCGACAAAACCCCCGGATCGTGACCAAATCGGTGCTCATTGCTGTCGCCGAAGCTCGTTAAGTATGAGAAAGTCAGCAACGTGATCCGAACCTGTCTAGAGCTATCACAGACGCTACGACATTTTCAAACCTGTTTGATATTATTGCCACGTGATCTCGTAATGTGAGCAACACAATGACAAGGTGGAACAAATCCAGCCAATCACAGTGCAGATGGTATAAACACTCTTATCATGCATGTACATTTACATTGTCATTTAGCAGACGCTTTTATCCAAAGCGACTTACAAATGAGGACAATAAAAGCAGTCAAAACTAACAAAAGAGCAACAATATATAAGTGCAAATGACAAGTCTCGGTTAGCCTAACGCAGTACACGTAGCAAGGTGTATATTTTATATATACACTGAACAAAATTATAAATGTAACACTTTTGTTTTTGCCCCCATTTGTCATGAGCTGAACTCAAAGATCTAAGACTTTTTCTTACTATTACTAGTACTATTTATAGTACTATTTCTCTCAAATATTGTTCACAAATCTGTCTAAATCTGTGTTAGTGAGCACTTCTCCTTTGCCGAGATAATCCATCCACCTCACAGGTGTGGCATATCAAGATGATGATTAGACAGCATGATTATTGCACAGGTGCGCCTTAGGCTGGCCACATCCTTCAGAAATCATTCTAATATGCTGATTTGCTCAAGAAACATTTCTGATTATTATCAATGTTGAAAACAGTTGTGCTGCTTCATATTTTTTGGGGAAATGTGATAGATTACCATTCAGTCAATAGTAAGATATAAAAAATAATAATAATAGTTTAACAAAGTTGCATTAAATTGATTTAAGTGACAATAAAGATATACTTATTACATTATTTATATATATATAAAAATGCTGCTCTTTAACTTTGTATTCAACAAATAATCCTGAAAAGGTTAAAAGTATCACAGTTTCCACAAAAATATTAAGAAGCAAAAACAGTTTTCAGTATTTATAATAAAAAGAACCATTATTAATAATTGATCACAAATCATAATTGATAATATTTAAGCAGCAAATCAGCATATTAGAATGATTTCTGAAGGATCATGTGACACTGAAGATTGGAGTAATGATGCTGAAAATTCAGCTTTGATCACAGAAATAAATTACAATTAAACATTAAAACATTTACATTAAAATATGTTTAATAGAAAAATAGCCTATATAACTTTCCTAATGATGGCAAAGCGAAAGTCTTCAGATTTAAAATGTTCTATCTAGAGTTTAAGAATTATATTTTTACAGTTTTTAAAAAAAAATATTTTCTTAGACCCGTGAAATTACGGGAATGAATATAACTATATACAAACATTCACTGTTATCATGTCTGCTGAAAACTGCTACGTTAATGTTTATCTAGGCTACATTGTGACGAATAACGTGAATGACATTAAAATCTGAGAAATTCGAAACGGCCAGTAGTAGTTTGCATTCCTGAAAATTAATGTCTGTCGTTTAACTTTTTTTTTTTTTAATCGTAAACAGTTGGCAAATATTGCTGAATTGTCTAGTCATGTTTAGCTGCTTATCTTACCAAAGCTCGCATTCAAGTGGCGCGCAGCTCAGCTTCTGTGAACAGTAAATCCCGCATTCTTCGATTTGATTGGCTATTTCAAACATTTTGACACTGACGAGCGCTTTTGAGCCACTGCACTGAGCCAGAGCGCGCTAAATTAATAATTAGAATGTTTGAGTCAAGTGGGCTGCGCGGGCCATTCGTCTGGGCCGATGGAGAGATATAGGCTACGTACATTTACTATAATTCATTTTTTATATAGATTTACGCAATGGGCCGGCCCACATTGTACAGAGGCCCACCGGGAAAACTCCCGGTGCTCCAGATGGCCAGTCCACCACTGCCTCCAACTCTTTCTGCAGTACTGACAGTCCTTGTTGTCCACGTCTTCCAAGCCATTGTTTCTGCCATATTCTCTTTTGTTGTGGTTTTTTCTTTCTTTCGGATAAAATAAATGCACAGACCAATTGAAGGGACAGTTGATCGTCCATGCTTGAAGATATGGCCTATAATCGCTGTAATTTCTCGCGAGAATTTATGTGAGAGAACTTATTTTCGCTGAATACTTATTACATTATTTATATATATATAAAAATGCTGCTCTTTAACTTTGTATTCAACAAATAATCCTGAAAAGGTTAAAAGTATCACAGTTTCCACAAAAATATTAAGAAGCAAAAACAGTTTTCAGTATTTATAATAAAAAGAACCATTATTAATAATTGATCACAAATCATAATTGATAATATTTAAGCAGCAAATCAGCATATTAGAATGATTTCTGAAGGATCATGTGACACTGAAGATTGGAGTAATGATGCTGAAAATTCAGCTTTGATCACAGAAATAAATTACAATTAAACATTAAAACATTTACATTAAAATATGTTTAATAGAAAAATAGCCTATATAACTTTCCTAATGATGGCAAAGCGAAAGTCTTCAGATTTAAAATGTTCTATCTAGAGTTTAAGAATTATATTTTTACAGTTTTTAAAAAAAAATATTTTCTTAGACCCGTGAAATTACGGGAATGAATATAACTATATACAAACATTCACTGTTATCATGTCTGCTGAAAACTGCTACGTTAATGTTTATCTAGGCTACATTGTGACGAATAACGTGAATGACATTAAAATCTGAGAAATTCGAAACGGCCAGTAGTAGTTTGCATTCCTGAAAATTAATGTCTGTCGTTTAACTTTTTTTTTTTTTTATCGTAAACAGTTGGCAAATATTGCTGAATTGTCTAGTCATGTTTAGCTGCTTATCTTACCAAAGCTCGCATTCAAGTGGCGCGCAGCTCAGCTTCTGTGAACAGTAAATCCCGCATTCTTCGATTTGATTGGCTATTTCAAACATTTTGACACTGACGAGCGCTTTTGAGCCACTGCACTGAGCCAGAGCGCGCTAAATTAATAATTAGAATGTTTGAGTCAAGTGGGCTGCGCGGGCCATTCGTCTGGGCCGATGGAGAGATATAGGCTACGTACATTTACTATAATTCATTTTTTATATAGATTTACGCAATGGGCCGGCCCACATTGTACAGAGGCCCACCGGGAAAACTCCCGGTGCTCCAGATGGCCAGTCCACCACTGCCTCCAACTCTTTCTGCAGTACTGACAGTCCTTGTTGTCCACGTCTTCCAAGCCATTGTTTCTGCCATATTCTCTTTTGTTGTGGTTTCTTCTTTCTTTCGGATAAAATAAATGCACAGACCAATTGAAGGGACAGTTGATCGTCCATGCTTGAAGATATGGCCTATAATCGCTGTAATTTCTC
>NW_015644632.1:772602-776444 GCF_001515625.1 Sinocyclocheilus rhinocerous | reverse complement strand
TCGGATAAAATAACTGCACAGACCAATTGAAGGGCCAGTTGATCGTCCATGCTTGAAGATATGGCCTATAATCGCTGTAATTTCTCGCGAGAATTTATGTGAGAGAACTTATTTTCGCTGATGGTCGGGAATGCCTCTTCACTGAATGTTTTGTAGTGTGTGCACCTCCTTAGCATTGTGTTGTGTAGTATGCACGCAGCTATGACAAGACGACACAGTGATTCGGCTAGTCTTTCAATCATGTAGTGTGAGCTTGCCATAACTCGGACAAACAAACAGAGTTACAAACAAAAAAAATGTTACGGTCGTCACGATCGCAGATGACAACATCCAGGATTCATGTACAGCAGGTTAAAATTAAATTCATTTACATGTAACCCGTTGAACATGGAGAGGCACTGAAATGTAGACCTTGTTTATGTACACTGTACTTGAGGTGAGAACAGTTAGCTATTTAGATTGGTACAGTAGCATGCACTCACTAACTTTAACGTTAGCTAGTTTTAGCCAGAGATACCTTGCAGCACAAGATGACATTAAATAGTGCTCATAAATGGCTGTTGAGATAGTATTCTCAAGTGAAATAAGTAGTAGCTAGTTTTAGCCAGAGATACCTTGCAGCACAAGATGACATTAAATAGTGCTAATAAATGGCTGTTGAGATAGTATTCTCAAGTGAAATAAGTAGAGGCATGGACCTGGAAACAGCAGTCCTTACATCATGACTTAACAAGAGGATTCTCCCGAAGCCGTCAAACTGACGTCATCAGAGCGAAAACGCCATTCCAGAGCGAAAGCGACGGCAGACAGTTTTTTTTTTTCCCAGTGTATTGACTTGCATGGTTCAGTTGTTCACCACAAGACTTGTGCACTAAAAAAGTAAGTAGGGTAATTTTTTATTTCATGACGACTAATCATTTTCAATACCATTGGCAAAACTACCGCTTACTGTATACTGCCATATAGATATATTAATATTTAAAAAAAATGTGTCCATCCATTTTTTTTTCAAGGCAATCATTATTTCAAGCTTTGAAATTGGTTTAATCCAAGTCTTCTAAACTGACAGGATGTGGATGCGTGTCAAACTCACTGTCGGAGAGGAACACCACACTGCCTCTTTTAGTTTTCATTTCAACATATTAATAGCCACAAAATGTAGCTCATGCATCGCGGACTTGATTACCTTCTCTGTATGTATAATTAGTGGTGCCGTAACGGGGGGAAGGTTAGGATGATTCCAAGGGTCCAACGTGATTTTTAACGAGGGGGACACGCCCTAAATTACGGGCCCATGACGTTGCAGTTACATTGCCAATAAGTCATGAAATTACCAAAATAATACCAAAATAGTACATAACTGGGCCGTTCTTGGTTATCTTAGAACCATAAGAGTTTGTACTGACGAGGTTGTGAGTTGGTAATTTGATGGTAATGAAATTACGAGCATGCTATAGGTCCTATACGTTGTCAGTTAGTGAGTCATGAAATGACCAAAAAGTACCAAGTTACATAAATGGTACGTTGTGTGTTAGCTGGGTCTTATCTGTCTGTCATGTTTTTCATACATATTTTTAAGAAATAGTTATGGTTAGGTTTAGAGGTAGGAGTGGGATTAACGACTATAAAAATATTTTTTAATGCTATATTGTTACTAAAATGATAATTTCCCTGCATATTTTGGTCCATCATGTTTTATATCTTTTTAAATGGGTAGGTTTAGGTTTGGGGGTAGGTTAGGGGGTCTAAAAATTTAAATCGCTTATCGATAAAATGATAAAAATGCATTGATACAGATATCTTAATGCTATAAAAGATTTGTAAATATTTATGCGTTTGAGCTGTAAATATGTAGCACTTTTACGTTTTGAACGTTGAAATACGGCCAAAATATGTATGTTTTGTGCTTGTTACGTATTAATACCGGACGAATAAACTGTAAGACCAGGCTGGAAAAACACTAAACAAAACCTAGACACAAGTGCCAGATATATAGTGGTTTATGGGATCAACTAAATGGTGTCAAAAGTCCGTATCACTGCAGTTATTGTAAACGTGTGTAAGAACTTCATTCTAAAAGAGATTTATAGCTAAAACGCTTTAGATTCATAGTATGTTTAAAGTATGTTGTTATTTTAATATGGTTCTGTATTTAATCATGTTGATGAGCTTCATTCCCAGAGAGGACTGTGATACCTTCTCAGATTTCTTCCATGTGTTTTGGCATAATTGCTCCAGTAGTTTTTATTTATCTGAAGGATTTTGTATTCCGCATCCTTGCAGTTTTCCAGGATGGATGGAAATGTTTGTGTTCAATGAAATGCTATCAGATCACAGCTGTCCCGCGGCTAATGGAAAGCAGCTTGCGCTCTGTGATAAGACTGCATTTGGAGAGGTAAGAGACAGTGCAGGAGACGTGCTGTCTGCCAGCATACCAGGGGCTGAGGCTCTCAAATGAAGGCAGCAGCAATTGCATATGTACATTCATAAAAACTGCCCGTGCAAATTTTTTGCAGTCACATTTTGTTGTGTGTTGGGTTTAGGATCATTTTTGTTTTGCTGGAAAAAAAAATTAAATGAATGATTGATTGAATAAATTAATTAAAATAAAAAGACATATCTAAATGTGCATTTCCGAGAAAGTAAAATTTAAGTCTTTGTTGTCTTTGACTTTGGCTATTCATTAAACCGTAAAAGTTATTTATGGAAAAGAAAAAAAAATCTAAACTTAGAGCAGTTTTTAAGCTTAATTGACATATAGAGTATATTAATATTTTGAATTAGTTTTTATTTGTATGCATTTATTTTTTAATTTAGAAATTTTAGTAATTTTGTTGTGTTTGTCTTTTTAGATTTTTCTTTTTTAAATATTTCTATACAGTTTTCATTTTTATTTTCATTTTAGTTATTTTATTACATTTATTTTGTATTAAGTAATTATTATTTTATTAAGTAAACTAAATATATATATATATATATATATATATATATACACACACACATGGTTTTAGCTTTGTATCCTCTAGATCAGGGTTATTATTTTTGTTAAAGTATATTTATGATACCACATAAATTGTGCTGTTTACAGAAACCAATAAATCACTAAACTGCAATGGTTTGCCATCGACTTTATAACCCTGAATTCTAATATTTACATTTTTTTTAAGTGAATTACTCCCATAACTCATATACAGGCACAATAAACTCTATTCCATGCATTGTGAAATCATGACACTAGGTGGCAGCATTGAATTTGTCCTGTGATTTTTGCTTTAGGAGGAAAAAGCAGAGCTAGGCTAATTAAAACCAACAGGAAACCCAGTGCAATGTAATACAATTGCTGAATAATTACAAACATTTGCAGTCACATTTTGTTGTGTGTTGGGTTTAGGATCATTTTTGTTTTGCTGGAAAAAAAAATTAAATGAATGATTGATTGAATAAATTAATTAAAATAAAAAGACATATCTAAATGTGCATTTCCGAGAAAGTAAAATTTAAGTCTTTGTTGTCTTTGACTTTGGCTATTCATTAAACCGTAAAAGTTATTTATGGAAAAGAAAAAAAAATCTAAACTTAGAGCAGTTTTTAAGCTTAATTGACATATAGAGTATATTAATATTTTGAATTAGTTTTTATTTGTATGCATTTATTTTTTAATTTAGAAATTTTAGTAATTTTGTTGTGTTTGTCTTTTTAGATTTTTCTTTTTTAAATATTTCTATACAGTTTTCATTTTTATTTTCATTTTAGTTATTTTATTACATTTATTTTGTATTAAGTAATTATTATTTTATTAAGTAAACTAAATATATATATATATATATATATATATATATACA
>NW_015644632.1:733661-760019 GCF_001515625.1 Sinocyclocheilus rhinocerous | reverse complement strand
ATAACCCTGAATTCTAATATTTACATTTTTTTTAAGTGAATTACTCCCATAACTCATATACAGGCACAATAAACTCTATTCCATGCATTGTGAAATCATGACACTAGGTGGCAGCATTGAATTTGTCCTGTGATTTTTGCTTTAGGAGGAGAAAGCAGAGCTAGGCTAATTAAAACCAACAGGAAACCCAGTGCAATGTAATACAATTGCTGAATAATTACAAACATACATGGATGATTAATGCTTATGAAAAGCATAATTGTTCCTGACTGTTCCAATACAACTAATAAATTACAACTGTTAGCTGGTTTTAAAGTAAAACATACCACAACAATAATAGATACAGAGAAAGCATGAGAGCATTTAGTTGAATATGAGTGTATTCAGCTTTCATTCTCATTCAAATGACAGCTGCTACTTTTATTGTGGTCATATTTAAAGTATTCGAGCCTGCAAGTGGGAAAATTGTATTTATGACTGAACAAATGCTCCAACACCAAATACTTGATTACTGAAGTGGTCACAGGCGACCGTCACCACTTCAGGGGTCTAAACAAAAACGCTTAAACCTAGGAAATACGGCGTGGGCTCATGTGAGCCGTGGGGGTTTCTCTGTCAGAACGGCTGCAGTTGTTTGGCAGGACATGTTAAAGTCATCAGGGAGACATATGGAAAGTTCTTTGAGTTTCATCCCACCCAGACTGCCTGTTTACACAGCCTCTATATACTGTACACATCATGCAGTCCTGCACCAGCCTGTTAAGAGTTTAAGATTGAAGACTTGAAGATTGTTTTACACACATAGGACACATTCTGTTTCGAGCAGCTGTCACACAAAATCTAGAGCTGTAGATGCTGTAAAAAAAAGTCAAACTATAAGCACTTTAACCCCAAAGCCAAACAACCCTATCAGTCAAATTTAACATGTTGCCCTGCCCACTCCAGATCTTGCCCCAGGTGTGCATGAGATAAGTGATCCTATACCTCATTCTGTCTTCCTGTTCAGACGATGACATCTTTGTGCAGGAAACACACTTTTGTGCAGGAGGAACCGTGTGAATGTAATTACATTTTCAATCATGTTCTGAATCAGGATTATTATAGTTAATCAAATAAAAAAGAAACTTTTAGTTACCTGAAATCAACGTTAACTGAAATAAAATATCAAATATTCCATGGGCTGTTGAATGCTTGACTCTGATTGGTTGATGAATATTCTAAGGCGTGCAATTATTTTTCAGGAAAAGCACAGCTATGAAGTAGTTTCAGGTCTGTTGACTGCTGCAGTTCCAAATCAGTGCGGCAAATTATTTCCGTTATTAAGATCCTTACAGCCTACATCAGCTAAAGAACCAGAACCCAACATGACGCTAACCAAACAAGAAAATATGACCAACAATAGAATAAAAAAGACAATTCCCAAATTACCTTTTATTATCTGTGCAAAGCGTGCATTCTCTCTCTCTCTCTCTTTCACTCTCTCTCTCTCTCTCTCTCTCTCTCTCTACACACACACACACAGAAACTTGTTGTCTGCGCTGACCCACGATTGACTTTTTCGGCAAGATACACATTAAATTCATCAAAGAAAACGTCTCTGTAACCATGGTTCCCTGAGAATAGGGAATGAGACGCTGCGTCCTCTAGAGGGCGCTAGGGGAACGCCTTCGGCATGACCGGTGTCTGAAGCATGAGTCTAAACACGACAATGAACTTGACATTGGCAGGCGGCAGCCCATGACATCATAACTGGTGCGGCCGAAAGTATAAAAGGGCACCTGTGAATTACGTCATCCACTTCTTGTCTGAAGGAGATGTATGCAGGGATCCCTGAAGCATGGCCCAGGGATGCAGCGTCTCGTTCCCTATTCTCAGGGAACCATTGTTACATGCGTAACCTGAGGCGTTCCCTTTCGAAAGAGAACGCTACGCTGCGTCCTCTAGAGGGCACTAGAGGAACGGTATACCACGCCGCCATGCTGAAGGGATGAGTGCCTTATTGGCTGAGCCAAGACAAGATTCAAGGAGTCCTCACCCCTGCACCAGCAACGCAACCATAGACCATAACTTCTAAGGCCAAAGAGGCTCACAGAGAGCATAACGCTCAGATTAGCTAAATGGCTTGCGAAGCTCTGCAGAGTGGAGGCCTAAATACAACACTTCTCAAAGTGAGAGGTGGCCTAGCACACTCCATATAAGGTCAATAGCCAAGGGAAGAGAGCCTAACAACCTAGCATACTACTCTACCGCCTAGCCGAGCTCTAGGAGCGGAGACCTCAACATGAGGAGGCCTAACTACACATCATACTCAACTCACATAGAGCCTACAACTCACAGATCCTGTCCTAGCAGAGCTCTCGCGAGCGGAGGCCTCAATAAATAACCCTCTGTAGCGAGAGGAGGCCTGACGACGCTCACAGTAAATAGCCGAGCTCTAGGAGCGGAGGCCTCAACATGACGACTCTGTAAACGAAAGGTGGCCTAACTACACCCCACGCTCAGGGCATCTTGTAAGGAGGCACACATAGAGCCTACAACTCACCGACGCTGTGCTAGCAGAGCTTTGGCAAGCAGAGGCCTCAATAAATAATTATCTGTAGCGAGAGGAGGCCTGACGACGTTTGCAGTAATTGGCTGAGCTCTAGGAGCGGAGGCCTCAACATGATGACTCTCTAAACGAGAGGAGGCCTAACTACACTCCATGCTCAGGACATCTTGTAAGGAGGCTCACATAGAGCCTACAACTCACAGATACTGTCCTAATGGAGCTCTCACGAGCAGAGGCTTCAATAAATAACCCTCTGTAGCGAGAGGAGACCTGATGACACTTGCAGTAATTGGCCGAGCTCTAGGAGCGGAGGCCTCAGCATGACGACTCTCTAAAATGAAAGGAGGCCTAATCACACTCCACGCTCAGGACATCTTGTAAGGAGGCTCACATAGAGCCTACAATACACAGACGCTGTTCTAGCGGAACTCTGGCGAGTGGAGGCCTCAATAGATAACTCTCTGTATTGAGAGGAGGCCTGACTATGCTCGCAGTAAATGGCCAAGCTCTTGGGGCGGAGCTCCAATCCTTCTGCTCGACTAATTTATTTATTTATGATTTAATGCCATGTCAGCAGCAGTGACTATATTCATGGCAAGAGGAAACATTTCAATTTCACAATTCAGTGATGTATATCATTTCAAAACAATTATATAACAGTTGAGAGAAAAACAAGCGATATAAAAAGCAGTATTAATGCTAACAATATCAACCTCCTCGGAGGAAGATAGCAGCAGGGAGCTCTCATTCGGAGGGGGAAGAGATCGCAGCGCAGGCTTCCGAACCCCGAGAGAGAGTGCTAGATCAGAGGTGAACGCATCATGAAAAATTTGCTCTAAACATTCCACCCAAAAGCGCATACCACATCCCTCGAGAATAGGGACATAGCAAACGGAGCTTCATTGAGAAAATTTCCCTTTCAATGCGCGAATTCTGCTTCCTCAGGAGCTAAAACGCGCTTGCTCCTAACTCACGAAGAAACAGACAAATTTCTTGTCCTGAAGACAAGAAAGAGGATGGCGTAATTCACAGGTGCCCTTTTTAAATATGAAGCAGCACAATTGTGCACTGATAATAACAAGAAATGTTTCTTTGAATGATTTCTGAAGGCTCATGTGACACTGGAGACTGGAGTAATGGCTGCTGAAAGTCCAGCTTTGCATCACAGAAATGCCAAATTTAAATTCTTGCAGTTAGCAACACCTAATAAAAGGAAAGAAGGAGCTTAAGAATACCCTCAGAAAGCTCTTCATTAGCATTCCTATTCATCTCAGTGTGACTAATCACTGAGATGAATAGGAATGATGTCCTAACATGCTGACTGACTGAAGGCACCAGAAAAACAAACACAGTTCCAAATCCTTCACTAGCAACTATTTTGAGCTGTGCTGTTAAAGCCAGCAATCCACTTAACATTTTTAAGATGTTCACTGGCAAAACATCTATAATGAAATAATTTGGATTTATTTGTTGCTTGCAGAAAGCTTTATAGTTTGCCTCATATACAGGTGCATCTCAATAAATTAGAATGTCGTGGAAAAGTTCATTTATTTCAGTAATTCAACTCCAATTGTGAAACTTGTGTATTAAATAAATTCAATGCACACAGACTGATGTAGTTTAAGTCTTTGGTTCTTTTAATTGTGATGATTTTGGCTCACATTTAACAAAAACCAATAAAATAAAACCAATAAAAAAAACATTTTTAGTGAATTTTTTTTTATTGGTCTTATGGAGTATTCTAATTTGTTGAGATAGTGAGTTGGTGGGTTTTTGTTAAATGTGAGCCAAAATCATCACAATTAAAAGAACCAAAGACTTAAACTACTTCAGTCTGTGTGCATTGCATTTATTTAATACACGAGTTTCACAATTTGAGTTGAATTACTGAAATAAATGAACTTTTCCACGACATTCTAATTTATTGAGATGCACCTGTATATATATTTTTTTTTAAATTTTTTTTTGTCCTCAGAATGGTATACACTTATAAGGGTATTTTTAAGAATCTTTATGTGTACACCATTCTGAGGGGAATTTTTATTTTTTTTATTGGCATTGATTGTTCCATAAAGAACTTTTAACATCCATGCAACCTTTCCTTTCCACAAAAGGCTCTTTATAGTGGAAAAATAACTGTTCACTGAAAGGTTCTTTGGGAAACCAAAAATTGCTCTTTCAATGGCATTACTGTGAAAACCCTTTTTGGAACCTTTATTTTTAAGAGTGTAGTTCATTTACTAGCAGGGGCTCACTGACTCATGCTAACCATCCAAACCTCTTGTTCCAAACACGTTTTCCAATCACTTCTCAATGCCCTCATCTTCCTTGTTTGGACAAACAGGTAGGACCACCCCGAACTCACGCCAATGGTTGAGTCAGAAGTTGACATGTCAGGCCGCTCAAACAAACAGAGCGAGGTTTTGAAAGCACAACGGTGTTTACACTCTTCGGCAAGTCTGCCCACAAAAGTTTATCTTAGTTGTCTGATCACATTAAACTGAGATGGGAGAAAGCATTTTAACATTGCATTACACTATTACATTTCATTAGAAAGGCAGCACAGTCAACTCTGATGGCCCTAAAGAGAGTTTGGTCTCTTATATGCAAATATTTCAAGGCAGAATTCAGACAGCCACCACAGACTTCCTCAGTCATTTAGTTAAATCAAAAACAGTTGGACACGGTTGCTCTCCCGGCCATGGTTGGCATGTGGGGCTACAGAGAGATCATCAGTGGAAAAAGTAACCAAAGGCCCCGCCACTTGATGATGTCAAACCATCCCTGTTGAATGAGTTAGCTAAGCTATCTGTGGCTTTGAGTCACCGTATCAAGTGGGAAAATGAAACAAGTCTGGCCGAATGAGCCTGGAGGCCGATATGGATCCTATATGCAGTAGCAGAGCTTATGGGGTTGATGAATGGTCGGGCTGTTAAAATAAACCCCTGCTCGCTGTTATTACAATGACGTATGCATTGGCGGCTAATGAAGAACTTCCAAACCTCTTAAATGTTGGTGAGGAGGGAAAAAAGCAGTGTGAAAATAAATTGCTGCCGGCAGACAGCAGACACACAATTCCTTCCCCTGCCTCTCTTACGTCCTGACCAGTTTCTTCAGGGACCACTGTGTCTCTCTGAGACTGACAGGGCTGAACTGTTATCTAAATATGGCCTGTCACAAACTGAAGATTTTTGCAGGAGGGATGAGAAGAATAAATCCTGCTGGTATGAGTTTCCATTGCTTTTCCGGAGAAATTTCCACAAATGTTGCATTGGCTCTTTTTGCACAGAGTAACCTACTTGTGCTGGGAAAGGAACCTTCCTGTTTTCAGTTGTTTTTTCGTCTGATTTCATGGGTGTTCTTACCAAAATCATTACAGTGAATATCGCTTGAGTCATTTATTGTATTTTTACTCATAATGTAAAGTGCATATCACAACCTCTGTGACACTTTTAAAACCAATAAATTAGCTTAGTCCTAAATATCCCAGCACTAACCAACAATGACATTTATGAATGAATAAAGTTGTGAATACTTTCTAGACTGTGTGCTATTTGCTCAGTATTTATGGCATTTCAAATATGTGGCCATCTGATGATTTCCTAATAGACTCTCTCTCTCGCAGCAGGACTATATTAAGAGTTTGGCAAGGCCACCGTTTGCATTTCATAGACTCTTGCTCCATGATGGTTTAAACACTGGTCGAGTCTCGCTGTTTTCCATCCGCCCGATGACACCAAGTATGCTGGAATGTGTCACCATTTCACATAGTCTGCATAATACCTTTCCCATCATCAGCATGTCACTATTCGTTTAATAAAATTACCCAGAATCGGCATTTCTCAGAAACCAAATGCTTTGAGGTGTGCATGCTCTCCAAGCCTATTTTTGCCATTTTAAAGGAGAAGTTTATTAAAAATGACAATTCTGTCATCATTTACTCAGTACACCCAGCGGCCGATGTCCAAGGTGCTTCTTTCCAACACAAGCATACATTGACTAATGGTTGTCAAATTCCAAAACGGAAAAGAGTATCATAAAAGAGCCATAAAAGTAATGTGTGTGCTATATATATATATATATATATATACACATTTTCTGAAGCCTGAAGATTTTCACTGAATAACCACTTAATATTTCAATCTGTTTCTCAAACAAATGTTATCCGAAAACGATTTTTGCCATACCCTTTTGATGCTTTTTGTTCTTTTTGGATTATCTTTTTGGAATGTTCTCAGAAAGTCGGCGAACGTTCTGGCAAGGTTCTCTTAAAGTTCTGAACAATCATTAATACAAGTTACAAGTTTCAGATGGATTAGACAACATTCAAAATAACTTTCCCATAATGTTTGCAAAATGACAAAAATAGAATGTTCACTTAAAAAAAACGTTTATAAACATTTAAAAAAGAGGACATTTTGAACGTTCAGAGAACATTCAGAAATAATTTAATAAATAAATTAGTAACACTTTAGTTTAGGGACCAGTTCTCACTATTAACTTGTTTCGTATTAGCATGCATATTACTAGCATATTGGTTGTTTATTAGTACTTAGCACTAATTAGTATTAGTTTATTAGTACAACTACCTCACTAACTATTAATAAGCAGCAAATTAGGAGTTTATTGAGGCAAAATTCATAATTAATATTTAGTTAATAGTTAGAATTGGACCTTAAAATAAAGTGTGAACAATAAATTTAACGGGGATGCAAGCAAAACATTTTTGGAACATATTTTTGAGACTCGTGTTATTGTATGGGGAACAGAGCAGCTCGGACATTCTTCAAAACTTATTTTCTATTCCACAGAAGAACAAAAGTATTATGGGTTTGCACAAACATTAGGGCTGAGTAAATGATGACAGATTTTTTTCTTCAGAAATGATCTCTGACAGTCCAGTGCCGCAAGTGCTGATCTGCACTCAATTACCATCCCAACAAGACATGACAACTCTATTGTCCGTCTCTGTTCTCTCTTGAGTCTCCTAAAACTCCAGACCGGAACATATCTCAGACACAATACATGCTTTTCATCCACACGCAGTAAATCTCTTTGTGGTCTAAGAACAGACTTTCAGAGAGAATTAGAGATGAGGCCATCATTTACCACACAGTCTCCATTTTTAAACCGTGAGTCACATGAGATGCAGCGAAGGGTCAGATCAGCATCTGTGTTCGATAAAATAAGAGTGTGGGAGTTTGAGGAGGAGACAGCTGCGGTCCTCCAAACGGGAGCTGTGATAATCATGATTTTGCTTTGAATTACCCTAAACGGGATGTGGTGATGATTCCAGCTGTCAAACTCTTTAATTCTTACTTGGCATAAGGTAGGCTACAAAAATTTAGTCTGAAATTTAGACGTTGAACACAATATGAGATTTTCACTACATGGTTAGTCTCAGCCTCAGACGTCACACTCAAGGACCATTGGCTCACAAAATTGGAAACACTTCGTGATTTTCGAAGTCATCATCGGATTGGTTGAATTATACAGGATTTCCGGGAGACGTGTGTGTCGCGTGCTTTAAAGTTCCGCCGTAAACAAATATGCCGTGACGCCAAACCCCCTCATGTTAGAAGAAAGCCATTGTGTTTACAACTGTGATGATGAGCACCTATCAGGATCAACTAAATGCTGGATTTTTAAAAGAGACGTGATTGGTTGCTTTATCTGTCAGTCATATGGCCTCTTGGGCGGTCCTTGCCATTCAAAGCGGCCTTCTGCTGTCAGTCTGAAGCTCTGGCTATGTGAGACTACTAAATGTTTAATGTGGTCAAAAGAATTCACAATAATGACATTATTACAATACCTAGTCAAGTCACCTTTATTTCTGTAGTGCTGTACAGATTGTGTCAAAGCAGCTTCATGGAGATAAAAAGGAAAAGAGCAGAATCAGTTATGGAAATTCAACTATAAAGTTCAGATTCTGCTGTAAAGCTGCTCTTAAAGACATTTGCTCAGTGGTCCCAAACTCAATTCCTGGAGGGCCACAGCTCTGCAGAATTTAGCTCCAACCAGCTTTAACTCACACCTGCTCTCCACACAATTCCACTCATTCTCTACTATAGGAGAGGAAGAATTGTATAAACTTGTTAAATCATCTAAACCAACAACATGTATGTTAGACCCTATTCCATCTAAGCTCCTAAAAGAGGTGCTTCCAGAAGTCATAGATCCTCTTCTGACTATTATTAATTCATCATTGTCATTAGGATATGTCCCCAAAACCTTCAAACTGGCTGTTATTAAGCCTCTCATCAAAAAACCACAACTTGACCCCAAAGAACTAGTTAATTACAGACCGATCTCGAATCTTCCTTTTCTGTCCAAGATACTAGAAAAGGTAGTATCCTCACAATTATATTCCTTCTTAGAGAAAAATGGTATCTGTGAGGATTTCCAGTCAGGATTTAGACCGTATCATAGTACTGAGACTGCTCTCATTAGAGTTACAAATGACCTGCTCTTATCATCTGATCGTGGTTCTTTTTCTCTATTAGTGCTACTGGATCTTAGCGCTGCGTTCAACACTATTGACCATGACATTCTTTTGCATAGACTAGAAAACTTTGTTGGCATTAATGGAAGTGCATTAGCATGGTTCAAATCGTACTTATCTGACCGCCATCAATTTGTAGCAGTGAATGAAGAGGTATCATATCGTTCACAAGTGCAGTATGGAGTACCTCAAGGCTCTGTACTAGGGCCATTACTCTTCACGCTTTACATGTTACCCTTGGGAGATATCATCAGGAAACACGGTGTTAGCTTTCACTGTTATGCTGATGATACTCAGCTCTATATTTCTTCGCAGCCCGGCGAAACATACCAATTTGAAAAACTAGCGGAATGCATAGTCGATATAAAAAACTGGATGATGAGTAATGTGATTGTTATTAAGCTACACGTGATCCAAGTCGACCGTTACACTTTCTCCAGTAGTAAGTAATACAGACCCTCTCATCTCCCTATAGTAAGACAATCTCTGTTTCTAGTAATCCTGAAGACCTTGATTAGCTGGATCAGGTGTGTTTGATTTGAGTTGGAGCAAAACTGTACAGAGCTGTGGCTCTCCAGGAATTGAGTTTGAGACCACTGCATTAGCTTAAGTCATTTGAGTGTTGGTTCAGTTCAGATAGAGCTGCACAATAATTAATAATAGTGATTAATTGTGATCACAATTTCTGCTTCTCTTGATGTATTAAGCATAATTGTCTGCAACATTTGCCCTCTGGTTATTTTTCCTTAAATGAGCTTTTCTCTTAAATAGACACATTTTCAACCCAACATGGCAGCCCTGCAACCTGCAAGCAAACCATGCAAGTTGATGTTCTTTTTTTTGTTGTTTAACCGTTATATAGGTTATTTTGAGCTCTATAAATTTAGAAAAAGCTATAGAAATTATTTTAACAAGAAAAGAAAATAATGCTGTCAGTCATAGTCATCTTTAACTTTGTTTATTTATTGTTTTCTCTAATTTGGCCAATTAATCTCTCTCAGAATATAAGTGTAGGAAGACGGAGAAAGAGTTACTGACAAAAACATATAATATACTGTTAATCAGCAATTTTACAGACTGTAATTAAAAAAACAAACAAACAAAAACTGAAACTGGCAAGCTAACTTTTTTCGTGGGTGGGTAGTGTCATCTTCTCCGACCTGATTTTGTGTAGCAGTACAGTACATGTTTGTTGTCTTTTTTCCGTTTTATGATGGGTGACATCCAGTGATCAGGTCCAATGGCACAATCTACTATGTTGGAGTGTCAACCAGATTATAGCCTCCAGATTATTTATCCTATATTAGCCCTTCTGGATGTTTTTGGCCAATATATTGTGACACCCCCACTGTGAACATGTGTCAGAAAATGGTTCTTGTATTGTTAAAGGGATGAACATTCTGTCATAAATAACTCACCCTCATGTCATTCCAAAACTGTATGAATTTCTCTCTTTGTTAACACTTCAGTTTGATAGTCAACTAGCAGTCTTTAGTATTTGTAATCTGTTTACACTTCATTTTGATGGTTCTCCAACAGACATTCTGCTGATTATAAGTGACTTTGAAACTACATATCAACTTATACTAACCATAACCCAACACTCTACTAATACTCTATTGAGAGTTTGTTGACATGTAGTTGCAAATTAATGAGATTTAGTTGGCATGCAGTTGTAAAGATACTTATTGTTAGCAGAATGTCTAAAGTGGACTATCAAAATTAAGTGTTACTACGGTGACCGAGAAGTGCAAAACAAATCACAATTCTGAAAACAAAATAACAAATTACAAACGCAAATGCAAGTCTAAATTTCTGACTTGTTATAATGTTTTCTGAATTGTTGTTGTGCTTTCTGACTTGTTATAATGTTTTCTGAATTGTTGTTGTGCTTTCTGACTTGTTATAATGTTTTCTGAATTGTTGTTGTGCTTTCTGACTTGTTATAATGTTTTCTGAATTGTTGTTGTGCTTTCTGAATTGTTATTTTGTTTTTTAGACTTGCATTTGCGTTTGTAATTTGTTATTTTGTTTTCAGAATTGTGATTTGTTTTGCACTTCTCGGCCACCGTATGTTACCCTTTCTTTTTTGGAACATAAAAGAAGATATTTTGAGAAATGTCTATGGGAACCAAAAAGTTTTGGTTACCAACAATCTTTAAAATATCTTCTATTGTGTTCTGCAGAAAAAAAGAGATGCATTCAAGTTTGGTAGTTTGACCATATTATCCCAAAAACAGGACACATGTCCGAAAAAAACATGTCCGTGGTCACCCTAAAGTTTGAAATGACATGCAGGGTGAGTAATTGATTTTCATTTTTGGGTGAATTATCACTTTAAAACCATTATTAGCCATTGATGACAGTCCTGTTCAACTAGCAATCAACGCTGAAATATTATGAATGCAACAGAGATAACAGATTTGAAAGACACATAGATGGCACAGTTTGCTGACAATGTGCCATGTCCCATCATCACTCTTCACCTCTTCCTCTCCCCCTCTCTCTTACTCACATTCTGTCTTATTTTCTCTCTCCTTTATCTCTCTAGAGGAATACCACATACCAGGATCTGAAGACTTTTCCTAAAATATCATGGAATTTCCTTTTAATGGCTGACTTTAAACATCTGATCCGCACATGAGAAGCAACCCTCAAAATACACAAACCAAACCCTCTATGCTAAATGAGTCACATCTTATGGTTACTTGGGATTGTGAATGGCAAATAACAAAGGGTAATTCTTAAGTCTAGAGCACACTACAAAATAGAAGCTCATGGCCTTTTGTGGTTCGAGTCTGCAACAGAACGCCCTAGATTGCAGCCAACTCACAGTGTCGACTCACTGTAGTCAGGTGTGTACATTGTTTCCGACAGGTAGAGAGCAGCCAGTGAATGACAACCAATAAAACTGAGATGAAAGACAGTGAAAAGAGGGTGAGGCAGTGACAAGACTAAAACAAACCAAAACACAGCTATCTGTGCAAATAAAGCCCCTCCTTCATGTTGTTTGTGCGAGAATGGAATTTCGGGATCATCGCTGCAGACTGGGAGGAGATGATTGTGTAATTGAGGGCGCTCAGTTTGTGATTAGTTGTGTGGTGTGTGCATCGACACAATAGAAAATAAGAGACTGTGAGTCCTCACGTGTGCAGGGTTTAAGCATGTGCTTGGAACGTTTTTCCATTTTCTCCTGTGACCTTTGCATTTTTCATCGAATTAGTCTACTTTCAGTACGTTTTACAATGCCTATAATGCATGGTCGAGAAGGAAAAAAATGATGCATCAAGCAGGCCAGAGTTATTATTGTTAAATATATTAAAACTGAAACCATAAAAATTTTTACTGTTTTTGAATTTAAGGGGGTCTGAATACTTTCCGTACCCACTGTATATATATATATAGTGAAAATATAAAATGAAATAAAAATGTATAAGAACTATAGACATACTCAATAAAAATGACAGCACAACATAATTACTAAAAATTTAACTAAAATGAAAATGAAAACGGAAAATATAAAAATAAAAATTAATTAAAGGCACAATATGTAAGATTTTTTTATTAAAATATCCAAAAACCACTAGAACAGTGTTATATATTTTGCTGACTTGTGTACTTACATTATCCCAAATGTTTCAAAGAATGTTTAAATCCAGAGAAATAAGCAATTTTAACTAGTGACACGGACCGTGTCTATAGTGTCATTGTGTCGCCTGCCAATGACGTCATAATCCCTCGATTTCCGGAAAACATGGAAACACCGAAGACGCTTTAATATGCTATGCGTTTTAATAGACCGGTGTAAAAATGCTGTGCTCGAATAGTGTTTGTGCTATATTTCTTTAAAATAAAAGGCACTTGATATTATGTTATCTAAATAAGTTCTATTATATAAAACATTCATTTTTAAAACAGTATATTTGAACTGACCCTGTATATTCTGCTCAGTTGCGCATGATGTTATCAACCTGATCTCAAGGGAATAACTATTTTACGAGGTGGCAATTTATTATGAATTTGTGTAATGTGAATCATTTGGAAATTATTTAGAAAAAAGCAAGCATGAAGGCCCACCCTAAACCTAACCATCAGAGCGGCGTAAGCATATCATATGAAAACGTAAAAATAGATTCATATGAATTATGCACCAAAATGTAAAATTGCCATGTGTTGAATGTTATTTTCTAAACTGACATCTGTTGTTAACTGCAAACAAGGCGGTAGCAGTTGACTGTGGTATAATAAAAGCTCCGCTGCTTTCGAGCCGTGTGTCACACTCGTTCAGCGGCTTCGTTTCACTTCGACGGCTTTCAGCCACACCCTGCTTCATTCTACTACGTTAATAAATCATTAGCTCATCCATGAACATGATTTCTGCCCGAGTCCCGTCGGATTGCATCGGCTGTGGGGATGAAGACGACAACTCCCATGATTCCACACTCAGTCACGGCGTCATCAAACTGCACCTTTGTTTCTTTGTTTATTTTGAATACGCGCCCTCTAGCAGCGAAAAATTACATATTGTGCCTTTAAATGTAATACTAAAAACTCAAATAGTATATCAATGATACTAATCAGACTGAAACAGGCATCACGTTTGTCACGTTTTCTTGCCCATTGCTAAATCATGTGATGATACATCAGTGATGCATCCCACCAACCACAGGAGTCTTAGAGTTATCAACCACGAGACAGATCTCTGCAGCACAAGCCTTCACAGATGTGCTGGGACTGAACACAGAGATGATGAGGACTGAGTCATGGAAAGATAGTCGATTTGGTAATTATTTCACAGGAATGAGCAAACAAACCAGGTTCTCATTTTTGTACTACAAAAATAGTAGATTCTGGATGACATGAAGTAACACTGATACAGTACATATAGGCCAAAAAAGTACTTACTTATGAATATCATTATACTGTATATGAATATCATTACATTAGATTATAAAATATCAGAAATAACATCTCCAAACAAATTATGCTTTTGTGACAAGCAACTTTATGTTGATGATGTATGAATTAATTTCCTCTCAAGGTATCCTAGCAGAGTGACCACAAAGTTAACTAGAAAATGTCCAAATACATTTTGTCTCAATTTTGAACAATATATTTCTTTTGTTTATTTAAAATCTAACAAAATTCAGGCCTGTGCACATTGGAACGGATAACATATTCAGACACAATGGGCATACAATGTTGTCAACTATTTCCTCACTGTTTGTAATATCAGAACTGTGATAATATCAGAAGAATGATTCTGTTTTTCATTTTGGAATTTGATTTTATTTATGATTGTTTATTTATTGTTGATTTTCTTTTTTAATTGTTCTGAAGGGTGGGTTGTGGGAAATGGGGACAGAATTGTAAAATTAAGAGGATCATTGTTAACTCTTTCTGTTTGTAATACATCACTCTGTTCTTCTTTCAATAAAAATCAAAAAAAAAAAAAAAAACTAACAAAATTTGTTTTGTGAAATGCTGTGCTCAAATAGTGTTTGTGCTATATTTCTTTAAAATAAAAGGCACTTGATATTATGTTATCTAAATAAGTTCTATTATATAAAACATTCATTTTTAAAACAGTATATTTGAACTGACCCTGTATATTCTGCTCAGTTGCGCATGATGTTATCAACCTGATCTCAAGGGAATAACTATTTTACGAGGTGGCAATTTATTATGAATTTGTGTAATGTGAATCATCTGGACATTATTTAGAAAAAAGCAAGCATGAAGGCCCACCCTAAACCTAACCATCAGAGCGGCGTAAGCATATCATATGAAAACGTAAAAATAGATTCATATGAATTATGCACCAAAATGTAAAATTGCCATGTGTTGAATGTTATTTTCTAAACTGACATCTGTTGTTAACTGCAAACAAGTGCTAGTGATTTGTCTCTCATTTTGACTGATATGGTCTATTAAACGTGATGGCAACATTTAAGCAGATTTGCATAATCATGCTTATTTTATGTTCAAACGCGTATTTGTACCAGCTGTTGTGTTGATAGCAATTAATTGTATTGATGCATGTTTCATTGAGAATGACATGCTGAAAGTATGCACACAAGTTGTTTATCTGCTGTTTGGTGCACACCTAACTGAAATAATTTTCCATACAGTATATCACCAGTTAACTAAATTATGCAACAGGAGTAAATGGTGTAAGTAGAGTTTGGGGGTGGGGGGTGGGGGATGAATAAAGGCCAGAATGAACACTAAGGGAGGTTTTTATATTATGTTTCTCTAGGTTAGTTTATAAAGTTTCCAAAGTTTTTTTTTTTTTTTGCACAAAGAAGGCCCTATATTTATAGGTTTATCTCATTTTCACTCTCTGTGAAAAATACTTAATTTCAGGGGTTGTTACCTCATACAGAAACGGTAGTAAACGCCCACTGCTGTGATTTGCAAACTTCATTACACCATATCCACTATATATCCATGCCCTCCTTTACAGCATCTTTTACTCCTTTAGTATATTTTTAAAAATTTAGTGCAGTGTTTAGCAAATTAACCATGTTGTTGTTTTAATTAATTTACTGATTTATGATTATTGTTTTGCTTTGGTTCTATATAATTTTGTCTTGTGAGATGTATGTTTGTGAAATTGTATGTGAAATTTTTGTACGGTCATCTTGGCCAGGACTCCCTGGAAGAAGAGATTTATTTTATCTCAATGGGACCTTCCTGGAAAAATAAGGAAATCACATATGTTAGTGTATACTGTAAAGGCATTGTTGGGCATGCTTCCAAATTACATCTCTAGTCTTTTATGCCTACGTAGAAAGAATTATATCACCAGATCATCAAATGGGATTCAATTAGAAATACCCAGGATACATTCAGAGCATGGAAAATCAGCTTTCTCTTACTATGCTCCGTGGTTGTGGAATGAATTTCAAACTGTAACTCCATTAGAAACAATTCCTTCTTTGAATATTTTTAAAAATTTAGTGCAGTGTTTAGCAAATGAATCATGTTGTTGTTTTAATTAATTTACTGATTTATGATTATTGTTTTGCTTTGGTTCTATATAATTTTGTCTTGTGAGATGTATGTTTGTGAAATTGTATGTGAAATTTTTGTACGGTCATCTTGGCCAGGACTCCCTGGAAGAAGAGATTTATTTTATCTCAATGGGACCTTCCTGGAAAAATAAAGGATAAATAAATAAATAAAATAAATGTACATGTATTTTGATACTTGAGATGGCAAGCTCTGTAATAGAGTTGCATATGCTTGAGTCTGAGGCAATAGAAATTGAAACAACACCACAATATTTGCAATAGGTTTAAGAAATCACATTGCTTCTCACTCATTTTCCGGTTAAACATTTATTTAAAAAAGTGAAGTGACGTGTAGCCAAGTATGGTCTTCCATTCTCTGTGTTTCACCCATCCAATTGCACACACACAGCAGTGAATAGTGAACACACACCAGAGGCCTGTATCACGAAGCCAGTTTCAGTTTTTACCCAGGCAAGTTCGCGTTTAGTTTGAGCAAACTCAGAGTTTTCGGGCTCAAGAAGGTGGGTTGGTTTTGAGCGGGTTTCTTCACCATGGTAACTTACGCTACATGGCTACCCTACTCCTGAGCAGGTTTTATTCTGAGTTTTCTTCTTCTTCTTGCTTTACGGCAGATCGTAGACTTATAAGTGCATTACCGCCACCTATCTCTCAAGTGGACCATTGACACTCCTAATTGAGATTGTAGATGGAGTGTCAATTGTCCATTTGAGAGATAGGTGGCGGTAATGCACTTATAAGTCTACGATCTGCCGTAAAGCAAGAAGAAGAAGAAGATGTGTCACGCGCCGGCTGAAGAAGACGAGAACACGCTCAGGACAGTTCGGACATTGCGGTGAATCAGAGGTAAAAAAACTATATGAATACTGTTCAATTTCTTGCACAGACCGATCGTTTCGTGTCTTTACACTTCAATGTATCGTCACGAGCCGCAGGGTTTAATTTGGTTTTGTTTGTGTATGTTTTTTTGACTCTCAAAGCCGTGATTCCCATTCACTTCCATTATAAGACTGACATACTGCAACGGTTTGAGTTAAAAATCTTCGTTTGTGTTCTACTGAAGAAACAAAGTCACCTACATCTTGGATGCCCTGGAGGTAAGCAGATAAACATCACATTTTCATTTTTGGGTGAACTATGCCTTTAAGGGGCATGTCGAGGAGAAATTGTGACGTCACCGTTCTCCAGATTTCAAATCCGGGCATTTCAGCAGGATAGAAAAGAATAATTCATATTTTAAACTTGGGAGTTAGTTTTGAATTTTAAAACTTGCAGTATATTTTATTATAAATTTCAACAACTTTTTGATTCTCCATTTCATGACCTCGAGTGAATCCCATAAATTATTGTTCCACGTCCGTATAGAATGTATTACTGCAGAAGCAAAATTTTCAACAAAAAATGTGTTAGATTTTAAAATGTATTGTGACATATTGCAGTTGTAGAACAATAATGGGACATGTTGCTAGTTAATGTGATAAATACAAAAAGCATGGTAGATATTTCTCATGTTGAGTTGATGTTTGTTGTTCAGTATGTATGTGTGTGCTTGCTTGTTATATGTTCTCCCACCTTCAATACCATGACTGAGGTGCCCTTGAGCAAGGCACCGAACCCCCAACTGCTCCCCGGGCGCCGCAGCATAAATGGCTGCCCACTGCTCCGGGTGTGTGTTCACGGTGTGTGTGTGTTCACTGCTGTGTGTGTGCACTTTGGATGGGATAAATGCAGAGCACAATTCCAAGTATGGGTCACCATACTTGGCCACATGTCACGTCACTTTCACTTTCACTTCACTTTCATTTTGGTCTCTATTGCTCAGTTACAGCTGCAAAACCAATGTGTCTAATTCATTTAAAAACAATTATACAGTATGAAGTGGGCTCAAATAGGCCCACCTCACTCGACCAATTAACTTTAAGTGGACTAATACACACTTCTGTACTCGGTTACGTAACAGTCCAGGAATGCCTGTGCACTAACAGCTGTTTTCAAGCCTAGTAAACACTTCAGCATGAGTAAATGTGCTACCATGAGATCTGTAGCACATACCTGCAGACCACAGGCAGCCCTGGGCTTTTCCACTCCGGCTCTGAGCTTCCCAAACACTTTACAGATATAGCCCACGGTCTTTATTTTCCATTCGTTAACCGGCGAGTCACATGTCGTCAGCTTTCAGCCACAACAATGGCGAGAAGTATCGAGTCAGCAGTGCCTATGTCTCTTCTGATTCATCTACTTTATGAGCTGCTGAGGGAAATTTCTCAGAACAGGTTAAAGTCTGTTCACACGTACGTTAGCCAAAGCTGTGACTCAGTTTTTCACACTTTTTAACAACTATCATGTTATTTTCATTCTTCAGGGGAAAATATTAGGACAGACATTTGCTGCTTTATATAAAACTGAACAAAGTACAACAAACGGCTGGCTTTTTAAATGAAAAACAAAAGATGTTTACACTTTTCCACATTAGTTTTCTATGTCCTGAGGTTATAGCTAAGTAGAAAACTTTGGAGCGTAACTCATCCAACACCGTTTGTGCTACAGATACCTCAGTGTGACTTGTTGACAAGTGCTATTATATTTCAAAGTGATTTCAGAATATCTAAAATTGTATTAAAAAAAAAAATCTAAGTAAAGTGAAGCATGAATTTAATTAAAAAACACCTTTTGACATTGCCATCATACATTTGTCTCTTCCTTCATTAGTCCTGAGTTATTTCTGTCTCAAGTGATTAGAATTTATAAAAATGCAGCCAATAGATTTGATGTCTGACCCAAGTGGAATAAATGATTCAACAACCTCTTTCATTCTGGATCCTCCACTTGATTTCAGACTAATGACCAAAGGCTTTTCTAGACCCAAACATTCTGTCCTCAATGTTTTTGTTGTCCAAGTAGAAAAAGATGAGACTGTGGAAAACAAAACATATATTTAATTGACAGACATAAATAAGAAGTACACAGCGTCCTAAAATAACTGTCTAAATTAAATAAAACAATGAAAGATCTGTTTTAGATTGTCTACGACTTTACTTTGTCTCGCTATTAAGAGTCATTTTGTAACAGATGCTTTTGCTGAATGTAACAGGAATATTATGGCATTGAACAAATTCCCACTTTAATGTAAATAAAGTGTTTCTTTTCATATTTTGATTTAATAAATCAACAATATTTAGCTCACAGCGTTAAAGACCACTTCAACACAAATGAAAAACTTGCAGTTGATTCCAGTCATTCTGGAATGACATGCAAGTTCATGCATTTTTGCAGCAATTGAAGTCATTGCTAAGGCATCTTAGGCATAATCTCATACGAAAATCATTATGTATTTATGATTTCGCAGACTAAAGTATTTCAGTGCCTTATTTATTTATTTATTTAGTCTGCACAATCTAATTATCACCATCTGAAAGTCTTTGAAAAAGCTGAAAACCGCAGAATTCTTTTCATTGATTGACTATAAAACATATCTATGGTACAGAACATTATGAACAGTCCTAAATGGTTTGCTGAAGACCTCAGTGAAAATCAGGGAATACTCATCCACATCTGGCCTGTGTTAGAATGAGAGACGACGATTCAGGAAGTCCTGCAATCCATTAACAACCTTAAATTTGAAGAGAAGGGGAGAGAGAGAAGTCGTCAAAATAGTGAAAAGTCAAATGAACTGCATCAAATCTGCCTTAACTATTTATTTCTTTCATTTTGGTCAACCGAAATTGAGGAAATGGTAGAAGATAGCCATCAGTGAATCTCTGACAGTATCTGGACAGATGTACTGCTAAAACATGAATATGAAAAGGCAACTCTGTGAGTCTGAAAACACAAGGATCAGGAGAAGCCAGATTTCAAGAAGTAACAGCTAATAAAACTCACAGCTATTAAAGCTGTTATGTATCACAGCACTCTTTCTTAAAAGCTTTGTAGGTAATTGACACGCTGGAAATAGCGTTGTGCTCTTTATAAAACTAATTTAAGCATATTACTCTTGAAAACCAGCCTCTCAGACTGAATTATCTCATCAGTGGTGGCTTAAAGACTTTTACTCTCCTTCACTCTGAAACAATGGAAAGGTTGCCTGACCTGGACCTCAGAAAGGCAGTGCTGACAACATGCATGAGGGATGACATCACAACGATGTATTCACAAGGTTAAAAGGTGAAGAAAAGTATCTGCAATAAGTGCACTTATAGAAAGACGAGATCTCTCTGGTGTTTTGTTTCTCATGACACACGCACCCAGAGAAGTTTTATTGCTCGGAGATTGCTCTTTCATAGCTCAAGAGTTATTGGTTCATTTAAACATCAACTTTGTCTGAGATGTTTCTCCTAAAAGTCTTTCGCTAAAATATGAGCAAACTGTTGACATACATTCATTTTTTATAACTACGAAAAATTAGTACAGCTCAGGTAATCTGGAGAAAATTTGATGAGAATTGTTCGAGTTCATTCTGAACAAAAAGTCAACAAAACCAACATCTACTATTTAAACTATTGCTGCTGCTGCTGCTGCTGCTGCTTCTCCTGTGACCAAATTTGAAACAGTCGTATCATTTAGCAGTGTGCTAAAACATGCTATCACAGTGGTAAAACATGTTAGCAATGTGCTAAAACATGTTATAAAGATGTTTGTGGTTTGTTAAGACATGCTAGCAACAAAATGTTAAATCATGCTTGCGATGTGTTAAAATATGTTAGAAACATATTAGAAGCATAATCAGTAATGCTAACGACATGTTAAAACATGCTTACAATGTCTTAAAACATGTTAGAATCATTTTAGCAACAAAACATGCTGGCAATATCATTCACAACATCAATCTTGCAGTGTGACATGCTCACAACATGTTAACAAAATGTAAAAAAATGTTAACAGCATGCTAAAACAAGCTAGAAACATGTTAGCAACATGTTAAACATGCTATTTTAATGTTAAAATATTTTAGCACGCAAACAACAAAATGATAAAACATGCTAGCAACATGCTAAATTATGTTAGCCAAATCCTAAAACATTCTAGCAATGTGCTAAAACATGTTAATAATAACTAGTTACATGTTAAAACATGCTAGCAACAAGCTAAAATATTTTAATAACATAAAACAATGCCAGCAAAATGTTCTAACCTAGCTGGTTAGCCTTCACTTTTTCTTACTGGATCTATTTAACCAAACTTTAAAACATATTTTAAACTTTCAGACAAGGCTATGTCAAGCCAACCTTAAAGTTCGTGCTGACTAACTCAGTTTCTCTCTCTAGTTTTCTTACAGGCACAAATGTCATTTAAAAAACACTGAGTATATGCTAATGCTCACAGGCTTTACCACTAAGTGTCAGTGCAAGTCTGAAGTAGCAGCGTGTCTTCTCTTTGATGGTTTTCCCTCCTCTTTCAGTGTTTTAACTCCCTGCATCCCCCCACGCACGCAAATATGCATGTATGGGACGGAGGGTTTGCTGGTAAAGTGGGGCAGCCTGACACGGCTCTACACACATCTGACTGATGATATTACAGTTCATGTGAATGGCAAAGGGCTTTATTATGTGCAGCACACGTAACCCATGCTTGTTTCCACATCTGTTCGGGAGTGCTGAGAAATGCATAACAGTCCACGTGACTTTATGAAAATAAGGTCATTTTACTTTATTGCCTTTTCAATTTGTGGTCTGTTTTATGGGCCCTCTCATTAGTCTTTGCTCTATTTAATGAACAGAAAATTGCAATAAGTTAGAAAAAAATCCTAGCAATGGAATGAAAAAATAAACTTAGTGCATTTACAATTTGTTGAGCTAAAATACGTAACAAAGACGTCATATATTAAAGTCTTAATAGTCTTTTTATACAATGAAGCAGTTAGCACTAGGCCTTAATTTGATTGTACATGTTGCATTCCAAGAATGCTGATATTTTTCATAAAAGCACTGGAATGTTTCAGTCATTCCATTTGTCTGTTTGTTGCATGGAATTCCATTTTGCAACTTTGTACAAAAGCCAGTTTTGATTAAACAAAATATCTGGGCACAAAATTAAAAATTAAAAAATTAAATTATTTCTTTTAGAACTGCTGTATAATAGCAATAATGCTACATTATGAGTCTTTATAAGTTAGTTTTGTATGGCTTCAGTTTGGTATCTCTCATCAGTGTAAAATAAAAGTTTATGAATTTTTCTCTTGGGCTGATATAATGTCTTATAGAAAGCAGACACAATAATTCTGAGGCCCAATTGAAGGATTTGGTTTCTTGTATTTCCTTATGGACTGACTCTACAGACCAAAAGGAAGCCAGGTTTGAGCTGCCCAGTTCTCATACGCACCATATCCTCTCCTCAGATGGAGAGTGACATATTGCCCTTGGCAAAACTCTTCTGACAGATATACAGTACTGCGTAAAGCGCCTTACCTGAACAGGCAGTGTGTTATTTTGTAAAACTAAGAACAGCAGAATTGTGTGTATTGAGGAACTGGGTTCAGACGCATTTGAGTTGGACCTGCTCCAGGGTCTTGTTCCACCAATGGAGAGATACTCATGGTTTGTATGTTGAGAGATCAATTACAAACATCCTGGACTGGAGAAGACACACAATGTTGGGAACATGACACTCTCATTGTCTCAGCAGGATTCATTACCTTAACATTTATTCAGAAAAACATGGTGGCTTTCTTGAGTTTAAACTAATCATTTACACATCAATATACATTTTTTTCCCCTTACAACTGAAAGAGAAGATTTACAAGCATTTATACCTAACCCAGAAAAATGTCCCTGTGATGACATTTCTGCGAAATTATATTACGTTGCTTTTTGCATGTTTTTCAACACTTTCAAAGTGAAATGTCCAGTGAGTGGTGCTAAAAGTGTTCAGTTTTGTCCAAAACGTTTTATTGCAATGGTTGTTGTATGTATCGTGGCAATTTAGAAAATGTTAAAGATCTATCATGACCTTCACTAAACCTAACCAATAGTGTTACACAAGCAAGTGTGAGATAGAAACACATTTGATGAAGCAACTATGCCATTTCATCTTGCTTCTACAAGTCTTTGAACTCTTTTATTGTGACTCAGGTTTCACAGGACTCATACCTGAGAGCTCAAGTGCAGTGTTGTACTAGGTGAGCTATCAAGGAAGTTTACTACTAATACTATCAGAAAGCTGGTTATGTAAAGTAAAAACATAAAAAAATAGTAGGAAAACATCAAAATGTATTATGTTACAAGTCATGCACTGCACTTTTTTGCAGTGAGCCTAGGTTGTTGTTGTTTTATACCCATTATGATTGAGTAGCTGAGAAATGCCGGTTTGGGCAGTGCTGTCAGATAGCTGAGTTCGGGCACTTCATTTATCATATTAGGAAATGTTCTAAAAGCCATGCATCCTCTTGTGCCATGCATACTTGTGGTCCCACTGCTTTTCCATCAAATTTCAGTAAATATCTTTACCACAAGCCAGTCAACTGTGAAGTAGTGATATTTTCTGAGATCATGGTACAGAATAACACATTTTTTTACACTCAGACCTCTGAATGTTTTCTCTCATATACTACCTAGGAAGAAAATTCAGTTGTGTTAAAGTGTGATTTTTCTTTTTTTACATTCCATCCATTACAATGTCTCCTAACCACCTGGTGACATTATACAGACGCATGTTCCTCCACTGACCACAGCGCAGACTCTATAAAGCTCAGCACCTTTTTCTTACATGCTAAGATAACTAACCCCAACTAAAATGAAGATATTCAGAGAAGGGTATTCCACGAGGAATGTGTGTGTGTTTTAGATAGTTAGACATTTCTAAAGAAATATATTTATCTTGTCTTTGTAGTTCTGCCCTTCAAGATTTGATTGCATTTTGTTCTCAAACTGTAATAACTCATAACATCTATAGCTAAGTGCAATAACTTTTGTCAGAACATTGTGAAAATACTCAGCTTAAATGATCAAACTGCAGTAAATGTTAACACCATTTTCATAACGTGTGTCATTTTGTCAAACAATTTTGATCAGGGTTATTAACTAAAATTAAACCATAAAAAATGATACTTTAAATAAAATAAACAAATATAAAATAAAATTTAAAATATTATCTTAATATACTAAAACAGCTAAAACTAAAACTCAAATAAAATGTCATAAAAACTACACAGACCACACAAAAAAATACAAGAATAAAAACAAACCTAATATTAATAAAAACATCTAAATGAGACTACAATAACACTGATTTTGACTCGCATCTATATTGTTGGTTTTGAAGCTCTGTGATAACGATCTAGGTGTATTGTACAGCCAGTAGGAAACACAAAAAATATTTCCACAGGAATTTACCTCAAGGTCTGAAGTATGAAGGATGACAGCAGTTGTTTGCCAGAGACTTCCAGTCTGCAGACTTTCCACACTATTTGCATAAGTGGGTCCAAGATTTGCGTAACCGGCCCTCCATTATTTTGTGTGTTTCTCTCTTTTCAACAGCAATATATTTAGCAATTACATGGCTATACTGGGTTATTTCGGCCCAAAATAACAATTCTCTCATCATTTATTGTATGAACTGTATGATTTTCCATTCTCTGTGTAAGGAAATGTTTAGCAAATCTGCTATTTTCTATACAATGAAAGTGACAAAAGTCTGACAATTTGAAGAAAAGATTGCAAATTAACTTGTGACTGTATTTGAAATATTGACTGTATTGTGAAGTGATATGTATTTCAGAGCAAACTTTTCTAGCATTTGTGAAAGCAGTTTAGTCGGTGAACTTTGACCTCTTGTCAGACTGAAAGACCTTTGGTAATATGAACATAGAGACTTAGTAACAATTTGCAGCACAAAGTCAAAAGGCATTAATGACAAGATTTAGATTTAAGGAGGGACTCCCTGACCCCTCAGCAGTAAGCAATAACTCAAGACTGTTGAGTCGGACTCAAGGCTAGAGGAAACCACTCTGAACATTTGATTGAAATGTCTTGCTCTGGGGCAAACACCAGTTCACATGCCTTCCGCCCCACTGGGAATCCGAGACACAATCCTCACACACGCAGAGGCTGATGTAGTGCTCAGTGAAGGGTGCAGGGGGAAGTGTGACGCTGTTGTTTAGTCTAAAGCTTCTCAATTTCGAAACAGCAGTCATTTAATTAAATGTATAACAAAATCAAGTCAGATGTTGATGTCAAACATGTTGAAATACACAAAGTCTGATTAGAATGGACATGTGTGGTAATTGTAACAGTAAAAAAGCTTTAAGATTGTAAGATTAATAGAGTGATATACATAATTTATTTTAAATCTACCACATCCAGGGCCCTATCATTCACCCTGCGCAATGTGGTGCAAGTGTTTTGTGCTAGTTTCAGTCTGACGCAGTTATCATTTTCACGTCCTGCGCCACGTTGTTTAAATAGCAAATGCATTTGCACCCATTTGTGCGCCCATGGGCGTGCTGGTCTGAAAGCGCTGTGTGTTCGGGCACATTGTTGGCGCATTGCTATTTTGAAGCAACTGAAATAGACTGCGCCTTTGACCAACTGAAACCTGGTCTAAAGTCAATGGCGCAATATTTATTTTTTTTGTTAATTAAAGAGCGCGTTAGTAATATGGGCCTATAGGAGGGTGAACAACGCGCGTACACTCTGCTTATTACACACACAGGGACGCGCAGCAGCACACAAACAATGCCAAATATTAAAAATGAAAGGATTACAATGTAAAAGATTATTATTGTGCCCCGTAGATGCTCTGCTCGCGCACTTTAACCTCGCGAGCAGAACCTTTTCTCTCTGGAGAAGCGTTCAGTCTTTCCTCTTGAAACTTCCACCATGTAAATAATGAATCCGGCGCGAGTGCAACTGGCCTTTAAAGGGAATGGGAGATGAGACTCTGATTGGCTTATTGCACGTTACACCCAAAACACACCCATGACTCATTAAGAGAATAGGTATAACCCTTTTGGACCATGTGCCCGGCGTGCCGACCGTTTTTCCAGTCACTAAACTAGCAAAAGTGGATTCTGACATGCCTTAAATGCACTTGCACCGTACGCTTTAGACTATGCGCTTAGATCGTTAAAATATGTCTCCCAGTCTTTAACAGTCCACATTTGTTCAGATTAATTTAATTTAATTTAATTTAATTTAATTAAATATAATTTAATTTAATTTAATTTAATTTAATTTAATTTAATTTAATTTAATTTAATTTAATTTAATTTAATTTAATTTAATTTAATTTAATTTAATTTAATTTAATTTAATATTTTTTATTTATTTCATTTTTTTTGCATG
>NW_015644632.1:731943-732540 GCF_001515625.1 Sinocyclocheilus rhinocerous | reverse complement strand
ATAATAATAATAATAATAATAATAGTAATAATAATAATAATAATAATAATTAATAATAAATAATGATTAATTACAAAATAACATAAAAACATTATTATAAAGACCATACCATATTTACACACACACACACACACACACTCTCTCTCTTGCATATGTGGTTTACGGGGACTCTCCATAGGCGTAATGGTTTTTATACTGTACAAACTGTATTTTCTATCACCCTACACCAACCCTACACCTAAACCTACACCTCACAGAAAACTACTGCCAATTTTTTAATTTCATAAAACGTATTCTTATGTTTTTTAAGCCTTTTGGTTTATGGGGACACAGGAAGTGTCCTCATAAACCATGTTTACGTTGTAGTACCCATGTCATTATACTATACTATACATTGTACTACAACATAAACGCTCATGTAAAACACTTCCTGTGTCCCTGTAAACCAAAAGGGTTAAATCAAAATTTAGGAAATTCAAAAATTGGCAGTAGTTTTCTGTAAGGGGTAGGTTTAGGTGTAGGGTGATAGAAAATACAGTTTGTACAGTATAAAAACCATTACGCCTATGGAGAGTCCCCGTAAACCACAAATACAAG